>NW_028270156.1:54167739-54469234 GCF_037043375.1 Chiloscyllium plagiosum | reverse complement strand
CCACCTCCCACACCACCCACCTCCCCACACCCCACCCCCCAACCCACCCACCACCCCTCCACACACACCCAACACCCACCCACACCTACCACACCCCACCCACCACAACCACACCCCACCACCATACACCCTCCCACCCCTCCACAACTCAACCCCCACCCACCCCAACACCCCTCCCACACCCTCCCCATCCACCCCCTCCCAACTCCACTCCCCCCTCCCAACCCACCACCCAACCCCTCCCACCTCCCACTCCCCATCCTCACTCCCTACCCCACTCCCACCTCCCTCACCACCTCCCCAACCTCCTCTCCCTCCTCCCACCCTCCTCCACTCCCCTCCTCTCCTCCCACCTCCCCATCCCACCACCATCCTCCCACCTCCTCTCCTCCTCCCCCTCCTCCCCCTCCCTCTCACCACTCCCCATCTCCCCCCCCTCCTCCCATCTCCCCCTCCCTCCTCCTCCCCCCTCCTCCCCTCCTCTCCCCCCTCCTCCATCCTCCCCCCCTCTCCCATCTCCCCCTCCCCTCCTCCCATCCCCCCCCCTCCTCCTCCTCCCCCCTCCTCCCATCTCCCCCCCTCCTCCCATCTCCCCCCTCCTCCTCCTCCCCTCCCTCCTCCTCCCCCTCCTCCCATCTCCCCCCTCTCCTCCTCCCCCTCCTCCTCCCATCCTCCCCCTCCCCTCCTCCTCCTCCTCCTCCCTCCTCCCCTCCTCCTCCTCCCCTCCTCCCATCTCCCTCCTCCTCCTCCCTCCCCCTCCTCCCATCTCCCCCCCCTCCCCTCCCTCCTCCTCCCATCCTCCCCCCCTCCCCCTCCCCCCTCCTCCCCATCTCCCCCCCTCCCCCTCCCCCTCCTCCCATCTCCCCCCCCTCCCCTCTCCCCCCCCCTCCCCTCCTCCTCCTCCCATCTCCCCCCCCCCTCCTCCTCCTCCCATCTCCCCCCTCCCCTCCTCCTCCTCCTCCCATCTCCCCCCCTCCCCTCCTCCTCCTCCCCCTCCTCCCATCTCCCCCCCCTCCCCTCCCTCCTCCTCCCCCATCTCCCCCCTCCCCTCCTCCTCCTCCTCCCCCTCCTCCCATCTCCCCCCCTCCCATTTCTCCCCCACTCTCATTTCCCTCCCCGACTCCTCCCATTTTCCCCTCCACTCCTCCCCTCCTCCATTTTCCCCCCCACTCCTCCCCCCTTCCCCCCCACTCCTCCCCCTTCCTCCCTGCCCCATTTCTCCCCACTCCTCCTCCTCTCTCCCACCCATTTCTCCCCCACTCCTACCCCCACTCATTTCACCCCCCCTCCACTCCTTCCCCCCCTCCCACTCCACCACCCACTTTCACCAGTACCACCAGTTATTTTTCCTTCATGGATTAAATAAACATATCCTTTCATTGTTGGATTGTCATGTTGAATTCAGCATAAATTTATTTAATAGCTTTTGCCTGATTAACTCTTAATTATGTGCACCGACTTCATTTTAAATGAGTAAGAACCATTGTTCAGTGTATTGATCGAGGCAGGAGTGTCTCCTTTTGATATTGGGAGTGTTATGTACTATTATTGTATTTAACTTTTATTTTACTTAGGCTCTACACATGAAGTGACTGGAATGATGCATCCTTTGTTTGGGTTACCAAGACATTTCCACCATCTGGAGTTATTCGCAGTTTATCAAAAGAATCAAACAACATTGTTGTTTTTACAATTTAACTTTTAGTTTTGTGGGGAAATTTCAGTAGGTTTCTATGTCTATCTTTTCTAAGACCTGCAGCCAAGAATATTCACATGATCCATCATGCAATTGCTTTTGCCCCCTGTAGTCAATGATTTTGAGATGCCAATATTCTGCATTCAGTTTTGCTCAGATTCGGAGTTGAGCTTATTGCATGGAATGGGTGTCGAACCTCTATCTGTTCAAGCTTTGTGCTCTGCAGTGAATGACATCATTATGGTATCAATTCTGCTAAATGATTTATTTGCACAAGGTTGATTTGAAATTTAGTTCTAGAGGGAAATGGGATTTTCTGAAGAGGAATAAATTTTAAGTCTTAAGGATGCTTAGATGATAGAGCAATTTTATATATTTTTGTATTACAAAGTCTCGATTTAAATTTCTGGTTGTTTTATAGTACTTTTCACAGCTATTTACTAACAGGAAGGATTCAGTACTGGATACACAGATTTTGTGCCAATTCCCATTATAGCTGTGGGCAAACATCTAATTTTAATTCCACATATTCAAACCTGGTTATGATGGTTCTAGAAAAAATGAGATGAGAAATCGAAGAGATTTCCCATATTGGTAATATAACCCTGTGTACTAAAATGTTGCTTTTCTATTCCTGCAGATTTTCAGGTAGGCAAGCACCTACCTGACTTCAAGCCAAGCACTTTCTCTTTCTTTTTCAATTATGCAGATCTGATGGTGGCTAAAGCCTTTTAATACTTTGAACAGGTCTTTGTTATAAGCATCTGGATACACACCTATTAGGCTGTACAAAGACAGCTATGATTAACTGTAGCCTTTTCATTCTCTGAATTTTAGTTGTGGTTAGGAGCAAGGGACCTATTTCCCTTGTTCACTATTAAGTACTGGATATGAATTTAATATAAGGTTACAAAAAACTGTAAGATGACCCTACCCCTGGATCAAAAGGCCAAGGTTGAAGTCCCACTTGCACCAGCGGTGTATAACATCTCCTCTGAACAGGTTGATTAGGGAAAAAAAATGAATGGAGAATTTTTTTTTTGGCCAGCAGAGATTGTTCTCCTTTTGTGCTATAACTCTTAAAATATAATTGTAGGATGTGGGTGGAACTGGCTAAGGTAAAATATATTGGCCATACCTAAAAGCCCTTTAAAAGGAGATGGTGAGCAGCTTTCTTGAACCTCTGAAGTACTTGCAGTGTAGGGACATCTGCAGTGTTACTGAGAGGGGATTTCAGATTTTTAAGTAAGTAAGTGACAGCGAGGAAAAACAGTCTAATTCCAAGCAGCTGTTGCCCTTGACATCTTGAGGGCACACTTTTGGAGCATGCTGTTGGAGGAGGAGTTTATGGGTCTATAATTAATTTGTGATTGGATAGTGGTATGGGTTACAGTACAAATACCAGACATTAATCTCTTCTGAGATTCAACAACAGATCACAGGTGGATCTCGCATAGTTTAGTAAATCAGGACTATCTTTTAGAAAGTAGGTTTATTTGCAGTTTGAGAAGATATGTAGCTCAGGTTGTAAGTTTACTCACTGAGCTGGAAGGTTTGTTCTTAAACATTTCGTCATCCTGCAAGGTAGCATCATCAGTGAGCATTCGTTGAAGCGCTGGTGTCCCGGTCTATTAAGGCGGGTGGTGCTATCATTTCTGGTCCATTTTCTGAGGTCAGTAAATGGGATCCAAATCATTGTGTTTATTGTTGGAGTTCCGGTTTGAATGCCAGCCCTCTAGGAATTCCTGTATGTGTCTCTGTTTAACCTGTCCCATGATGGATGTGTTGTCCCAGTCATAGTGGTGACCTTCTTTGTTTGTAAGGATACTATTGATAGCTGGTCATGGCTAGCTGGTGCTCATGTATTCTGGTGGCTAGTTTCCTGTCTGTCTGATGTAGTGTTTGTTGTAGTCCTTGCAACATATTTTGTATATGATATTTGTTTTGCTGGTTGTTGATACAGGGTCCTTTAGGTACATCAGTTGTTATTTCAGTGTTTTGGTAGGTTTGTGGGCCACCATGGCGCCAAGGGGTCAGAGTAGTCTGTTAATCATCACTGAGATGTCTTTCACGTATGGTAGTGTAGGTAAAGTCTCTGGGCATTTGTGTCTTGTTTGGGTTTGTTGTTTAAGAATCGGTGGACTGTGTTTATCGGGTATGCATTGTTCTTGATTACGCTGGATAATTTTTCTTCCGCTGCTATTAGTTTCTGGGTGGTGCAGTGTGTTGTGGCCCGTTTAAATAATGTCCTAACGCAGCTCCATTTATGGGTATTGGGATGATTGCTCCTGTAATTGAGTATCTAATCTGTGTGTCCTGTACACACTGGTCTGCATTTCTCTGGTTTATTTAGTTTTTAGATATCAACTTAAACATTTTTTTAAAATATAAGGCCATAAAGAGCTCCTATTCGGTGATGAATATTAAGACAAAACACTAAGTTCCAAAACACAACTACTCCAATTTCAAGGGCTGAAACTTTACTGGATAAGATCCCAACAGCCTAGCATTCTATGAAAAAATAGATAGTTATTCATTCACCTCAAAAATCACTTTTCTTAATCAGGATCTAGGTAATATTTGAACATAGTACCTTCTGTTTATTTTTACTATAGATCAGTTAAATAAAACCCTGGAGAATCAGCAGTCCTTATATGGGCAAAATAATTCAATTTTAATTTTTCTTCTCAAAGAGATAATCAAGAGCAGGCTGCCCTATCCTGTGTTCCATGTTGCGATTTTTAGTGAACTCCTTCAGCAAAGTCATTACTTCATTATCAAATTCTGGAGGAGTTGGCTTGGTTTCTGTTTGAGTGAAGATAAAAACAGATATCAGAGATTCACATTTCAGATTTCAAATTGAACCAATGCCTGCTTCAGCCTACAAGCACATTTCACATTCTGAACAGAAATTTAAAAATGGGTTGTGTGTGCAGGGTGAATTTCTACCCTTTCCTAAAGACATTCTTTTAGGTTCTGATGCTTCATCGTCTTCAACACTCCTTCCATTATCTTCATTTGTGTGCTTAGACAATGGGTATCTACTTTTAATGATACAAATACCTGGGTAAAATCTATAAAACAAGCTACAGATACAATAAACATTACAGCAACACTAAACATTGTTTTCTTTACATATAAGAACTTGGACATCTTTAATGGTCAATTTTAGGTTGCAGCCAGGCAAAATTAGTTTTATTTGCAGCACATGGTGAGTTAGCAAATCTCGTCTGGATTAGCTAATCCTCAACTGATTCTGTTAACATTTGCTTCAGTGCTATCCAGGAGTTCCCAGTCCTTGGCACTTTGTCATCTTTCTAATTGTGCAAATCAACAGTGGTATTCTCCTTCCCTTTGAGGATGGAGACAGTAAACTAATTGTAATGCTTTAAATTTATACCCAAATTATCAGCCATCAGTGCAGACCAGAGATTTTTTGTTTTATTCTGTACGCATTAAAACTACAACATGCCAAATTTATCCATTGAACTGTTAAGAGATTGGAAATTACCTTTGAAGTAATTTAAAATATAAAAGATTCTGAAGCCAATTAATTACCTAACAACAATTAGTTTACCTGCTAATTTCAGATGGAGATAGGGAAGACTGAGCATAGTTGGATAGGTACATACCAGTTATCCAATAGTAAATGTCCCAGTCATTGCTCGGTTGATTTATCAGTTTATCGTACAAGCTCAACTGGTTCTCTGTCATTTTGTTCAGATATTTTTTGGCAAAGAAACTGAAATAAAAAAATTAGGCATAATATGTTGCAATGTGTTATTATCTTACATAACGCGATGGCCATTGTACTATGCAGCAGATTACTTAAATGGTGTCGTAATACAGGGCTTATTGATTTACACTGCCTGACCTAAAGGTTTCCAGCATGTTCTGTTTTATTTCACTTTAAGCTGTGAGAGTGGTGCCAGAGTCCAGGAAGGTGTGGAGGTCCAAAGGGTGGGGATGGGCCCAGGTCCAGGAAACCAATGACCAGGATGGGAAAGAGAAGTGATTATTGCCTCCTTTGGTTGGGATAGGATACCTATTTTCCAGATTTGGGAAGTGCAGGCTGCAGGAGGGTTTACGGGGCTCTAGCAGGAAGGGGGAGGTTGCAAAAGGCATGTTGGGGATAGGTGGTTGTACAAGGGATATGGGAAAAGGAGGTTGCAAGATATGAGATTGGGGTGAGGTGAAAGTTGAAGAAATGAGAGGAGTGGAGAAGGAGGCTGTCAAGGAGAGAGAACAGTTTTAAACCTATCAGCAAAGGAGGTAATTTGGATCTGAGGAAAAATTATATAAGAGGTAATAAATTACTTGTAAATTTGTGTAGTTCCAGCAACTTCTGTAACCAGGGGGAAAGTGGTGGATGCTGCTGTAATCACTACTGTCAATTTTGAATTTATATCTGAGATTGAGAAAATACTAATAAATAGGATTTAACTGATTTGAATTTTTCCAGTTTTATGTATGTGTCATGGAAATGCATTCACAGTGAGCTCACCAATCTGGAAGCTATGTTTAAGGTGATGTCTGTCCACCTATCGAATGTGTATCAGTTACTTTTAAACAAAAGTATTTTTGTTAACTTATGTCAGTTTGCCTAATGGGATTGTCCTATAGGCCAAAGTTAAACAGATTGGGATGCGACTCATTGGAATTTAGAATGAGACGTGATCTCACTGAAATATATAAAATTCTTAAGGGCTGGACAGGAAAAATGTTTCCTCTCAAGGGAAAGTCCAGATCAGAAAGCATAGTCTCAGAATAAAGGGGCTTGAATACAACACTGAGATGAGGAGGAATTTCTTCTTCGAAATTCCTTGCCACAGATAACTATTGGGTAGAGTCCTTTTGTACATTTAAGACTGAGAAAGATAAAATTCTTGATCAGTAAGGGAATCAAGGATTATGAGGAAAGGGCAGGAAAGTAGATGTTAGAATGTTGGATCAGCTATGATCCTATTCAATGGCAGAGCATGCTCAAGGAACCAAATGGTGTAATCCTGTACTTATTGATTATGTTCTTATAGTCTTAAATACTATGTAATTAATGCTTGTGAGTTGGGATTTTAACAAAGGGTTCACAGTTATTGAGGATATTGATGAATAATTCAAAATCTGCTTCAGTGTGAGAACAATATTACATTTTGTCTGTAGAAGAAGGAGGAAGAGAGGAGACCTGATCGAGGTGTACAACATAATGAGTGGAATAGATTGAGTCAATAGCCAGAGACTTTCTCCCAGGGCAGGAT
Source organism: Chiloscyllium plagiosum (assembly GCF_037043375.1). Lineage (NCBI taxonomy): Eukaryota > Metazoa > Chordata > Chondrichthyes > Orectolobiformes > Hemiscylliidae > Chiloscyllium > Chiloscyllium plagiosum. The sequence goes on along the minus strand of NW_028270156.1, from coordinate 54,462,283 downwards.
TGACTGGCACGAGGAGTCATAGTTTAAAGATATTAGGAGGAAGGTATAAAGGAGATGTCAGAGGTATGTTGTTTACGCAGAGTGTTGTGATTGCATGGAATGTGTTGCCAGCGGTGGTGGTGGAAGCAGTGTCATTAGGGACATTTAAGTGACTGCTGGACATGCACATGGACAGCAATGAATTGAGGGGTGCGTAGGTTAAGTTACTATATTTTACATTAGGATTAAATCTCAGCACAACATTGTGAGCCAAATGGCCTGTTCTGTTCTGTACTTTTCTATGTTTTTTTTCTATGTTCTAAATGCAAAAGATAATGTTGGTACTTGACAGCATCACCAAATAAATGAGTTAGTGAGAATGAAAAAGTAACCACCCCAAAATCAAACAGTCCTTGAGAACATCTCAGGAGGAGCCTTCAAAAAAGAAAGGTCCAAACGGTTGTCTCAGGTCGGAACTAGATGGGTTGAATGCCTAATTAAGCTAAATGGCACTGGAAACAATTGGAGAAAAATATAATAAACAAATAATGATGCCATCACCAGATAATCACATACTAAAGCAGGTGATAAGCCAGAGAATAAGTCCATCTTCAAATTCAAGGTCATTTTTACCTCAGTATGATGCAGTTCTCTAGCATTCCCCGCTTGCGGCTCTCATAGAGGAGGCGTGCTCGCTTTGTATCTAGTGGTTCGTTGGTTCGTTCTTCCCATGGAGGCAGCAGTATCTGAAAGATGTCTTTCATTTCATCATCAGGAATATCTCCACGATATGCTCGGACAGAACAAGCACCAAGTATGGCACGGATAACACTCTGTCTGGACAGGTTAAGAACCTGGAAAGTAACAGGATGGATATTTATCCAGCCCTATCTTATTTATTCCTTTGATTATTTATATATGTCAAAATAACTGAATTTAGATCGTAGCAGTCAAACAGATTTCCCCAGTTTTATCATTTTTGACCAGGTTATCATTAAGCATGAAGTAGTCTTTCTAATCCTGTGTGCAGAGAGTCACTTACCAATCACAATACAGTGAAGATATTGCACACAGATAGAAACATATTCACCGAGGTCTCTCTTGCTTTTTGAGTTAGAAGTTACACTGTTTCAAGCATACATATCTCAAATTTAGCACAGTTGTTATTTATATTGCAACTACTGTTGAGCTAGGATGGATTTCAGCAGGCAAGTCCATCAACCCCAGTAAAGTGTATGTCAAGGAAAAATAAAATTTCAATCTATATTTTATTAACCTCATTTAAATAAACTAAAGCAAATGAACGAAGTTATAGTTTATGGTCTCACAGATTTTCCAAACACACCATTCAGAGGCACAATCAGGCAAAGAAAAATATTGTTGAGTAACAGGAGGAAATATTAGTGAACATTTTAAGTTCAAAGACCCTTTGGAAATATTCCAAAGAAGAGTCTTTGCACTCAATCTTAACATATGCTGTTTTTAAGTAAGTGAGAAATTTATATCAAACACCAATGTGTTCTTTCTAACCTACAATGGTTGCCAGTCATCTGAGTTGGCAGGCAAGAAACATCTAGTATGGAATCTGATAGTGGCAGACATTGCATTACAGTTCAATCCAGGAGTCTTAAGAAAGAACAATATAACTTAGCAACTGGCCCTTCAGCCCACGTCTGCTGACCATGATGCTATTCTAAACTAACCCCATCTGCATGCACATGGTCTGTATCCCTCTATTCTCTGCTTGTTCATGTGTCTGTCTAAATGATTTTTAAAATTTGATAACATTTCTGCTTTATCACTTCTCCTGGTAGTGTGTTCCAGGCACCTACATCCCTCTGTGTAAACAAAAAAACATTCCTCACACATGGCCTTAAAACTCTTCCCCCCCTCGCCTTAAATCTATGCCCCAAGTATTTTGCATTTCAACCTTGGGAAAGAATCTACTATCCATGTCTCTCATAACTTTATGTATTTCTATCAGGGAGAGAAGTTAATTAAATAAATCTTCACAGAGGACGTCATAAGACATTTTCTTGAAATAATCATTCAAGGGCTGAATGAAATTGTGGAGTTGAAAGTAGTTAGTATTAGGAAAACAAATTGTACTGAAGAAATTAATGGATTGAAAACTGACAAATCATGGGGACCCTATAACCTTCACCCAAGAGCGTTGAAAGATATCTTGATGATCATGTTACAAAATTTGATTAATTTTGCAATGGTGTCTGTAGTTCAGAAAGTTGCATATGTCATCCCACTGTTTATGGAAGGAGGAAAGGAGAAAACCGGGAACAATAGAAATAATTGCAGTGGTAGGGGAAATACTAGAATCTATTACAAAGAATGTGGTGACTAGATACTGAGAAAATAATTGTCTGATTGGACAGTCAACATGGTTTTATGAAGGGGAAATCATACTTAACAAGCCTAATGTAATATTTTTAAAGATGTTCATTGCAGAGTCAGTAGTAGGGAACCAGTGATGTAGTGTGGTGTATTTGGATTTTCAGAAGGCTTTTGGTAAAATCCCATGCAGGAGCTTAGGAAACAAAATGAAAGCAGAACAATTTATTTAGGTTGAGTGAGTGGACAAGATGGAATAAAATGTGGCTAAGTGTGAGGTTATTCACTTTGGTAGGAGGAACAAAGATGCAAAGTATTTCTTAAATGATGAGGGATGGAAAGTGTCACTTTCCAAAGGGGCCTAAATGTGCTTATGAATAAGCCATTGAAAGCTAGCATTCAAGTGCAGAAAACAATTTGCAAGGCAAATGGTATGTTAGCTTTCGTCACAAGATGATGAGTACAGGATCAAAGAAATCTTGGTTCACTTGGAGAGAATACTGGTGAGACCACACCTGAAATATTGTGTCCTGTGGTGGTCCTGTTGCTAAGGAAAGATATACTTGCCATTGAGAGAAAGCAGCAGGGGTTCACTAAACTGACTTCTGGAATGGTGGGACTGTGCGATGAGGAGGAACTGAAGAGGCTGGATCTGAATTCTCTGGATTTTGGAAGAATACAAAACAATCTCACAGAAACTTACAAAATTTTTAAATAGGTGGAGTTGCTTCAGAAACAATGGTTTTCCCAGCTGTGAAGAATAGAACCAAGGTCGCCCTCAGAATAAAAGGTAAGCAATTTAGGACTGAGTTGAGGAGGAACTTCTTCACTCAATGTGGTGAACATTTGAAATTCTCTACCCCAGAGAACTGTGGTAACTTAATCATTAAGTTCAAAACAGAGATCGATTTATTGCTAGTTATTAATCATAGGTACAAGAATCATGAGGTTATATGGTATTAATCAGTTATGATCTAAAATGGCCCAACAGGCTTGAGGAGCAGAATGACCTACTCCCCCATCCCTGTGTTCAATGACAGGTTAGGGTTCTCATCAACTCCTCAAATAAAAGAAATAGCTTCTCTTTAGAAGTACTTACTTTCATAATTCTGAAAATGTATTGACACATTTTGGCTTTATTATCTATACTTTTAATCATGAAACCAATGAATGAGTTAGGTTTTAAAACAAAATTAACTTGCATAGGTTTTAAACATTCACATTGCATCCATTCAATACAGATAAAAGTAGACAAGCCAGTTGTGAAATATTGTAGTTGAAGCACATTTTAAGGAGGTTGTTCAGAGGATTGCAAAGACAAGGTCCATTTAAGGACTGCATGTAAAGATTAGGGACCAGATAGCTGAAGTTTACACCAATTTCAGTAGAATAGAGGACATGTGGTAGATTAGCATTGTTGAATGGAAGTGTAGTTTTAGATTTTAATTTTATGGAAGGTGGTAAATCAGCCCATTGTGCTTCTGCAGGTTTATGAAAGACACATCTAATTAGACCTATTAACCAGATTACATTGAATCTAATTTTATCCTTTCAAGCAATGCATTCTAGACCATTATTTTAAACATCAAGGGCTCTAATTAAAACTGAACATTTTTCCATAAATGACCTACATTACACTTCTAATGTTTTTAATTTCCAACTTCTCATCTTTACATTAAGTATTGTGATGTTATCTTGTGACAATTACAGCTTTATAGAAAAACAACTGTATCAGGTTGTATGTTTGCTCGGTGAGCTGGTAGATTCGTTCTCAGACATTTTATCATCATACTAAGTAACATTTGTCAGTGAGCCTCCAATGAAGTGCTGGTGTCTGTCGTGATTTCTACTTATCTGTTTTGGTCTGTTCTGGGGTGATATCACTTCCAGTTCTTTTTCAGTGAGGTTGATAAATGGAGTCCAAATCGATATGTTTGTTAATGGAATTCTGGTTTGAATGCCAAGCCTCTAGGAATTCCTGTGCGTGTCTTTGTTTAGCCTGTTCCAGGCTGGACCCAGTCAAACTGGTGTTCCTCTTTGTTTATGTATGGATACTAATGATAGTTGGTCATGTTTTTTGGTGGTGAGTTTTGTGCCTGATGTAATGTTTGTTGCAGGGTATTTTGTATATGACATTTGTTCTGCTGGTTGTTGGTATGGGGTCCTTTTTAAATTCATCAGGAGCTGTTTCAGTGTGCTGGTAGGTTTATGGGCTGGAGTAGTTTGGTTGTTGTCTCCGAGATGTCTTTGATGTATGGCAGGGTGGCTCGAGTTTCTGGGCTGTTGTTCTTCTTGTTTAGGTTTGTTGTATAGGAGTCAGCGGACTGTGCTTACCTGGTGCCCGTTGTTCCTGAATACGTTGTACAGGTATTTTTCCTCAGCTTGTCTTAGTTCTTGGGTGCTGCAATGTGTTGTGGCTCGTTTAAATAATGTCCTGATGCAGCTCAGTTTGTGGTGTTGGGATGATTGCTACTGTAGTTGAGTATCTGGTCACTGTGTGTGGCTTTGCTGTTTATGCTGATCTGCAGCTCTCCATTGGCTTTTCGTTCTACTGTGATGTCTAGGAAGGGGAGTCGGTTATTGTTCTCCTCCTCTTTGGTGAACTTTATACCGGTAAGGATGTTGCTTATGTGTTTGTGGATTTCTTCTAATCTATTGCGTTTTATGACAAAGCTTGTGCTGGATTATGGGAAGGGCCGTTTATTCTAACCTCTGCATTACTGCTTCTGCGATAAGTCCTCACACCAATCCCTACCAACAGGTAGTGATGACCCGATTCGACAGTGAGAAAACTGTATTATCGCAACCCTGAGGAAACTTCACAAGGCAGTGAAATTAACAAGACAGACCCCCAAAGAACGAAACCCGAAGGATCCAACACACCCCATTTCAACAGATTACCAAAGGTACATAAACAAGGGGCCACCCCTCAGACCCACTTCCCGGTACACCGACATACAGACTAGCAAAGGAAATGCAACGCAAACTGAAATACTTAGTAGAAGAACTCAAGCTACCCCATCCACTCCACCCAGGCATTCCTTAACCTCATCGTCCTCTACCTTGGTGTCTTTGATGTTATGGTTTCCTTCGATGTGACAGCCCTAATCACATCAATAAACATCACCTGAGCCAAAGAAATACTGGCTTCACTGCTAGACGAACCAAGGACACGAACACCTGTCAGCACGGACAGCATCCTCAAACTAGTAGACCTGTGCCTCACTACTGACTTCATTCCCTCAATGACAAGACCTACAAACAAATCAATGGGACACCTATGGGAACACCAATATCAGGACTTTTAACAGAAGCAGTTATGCAGAGGTTAGAACGAACAACCCTTCCCATAATCCAGCCCAAGCTTTGGGTCGGCTATGTGGATGACACCTCTGCCATCACAAAAGAAAACAAATTAGAAGAAACACAAACACATAAACAACATCCTCACTGGTATGAAAGTTACAAAAAAAACAATAGACTCCCCTTCCTAGATGTCACAGTAGAACGCAAAGCCAATGGAGAGCTACTGATCAGCATTTACAGGAAAGCCACACACACTGACCAGATACTCAACTACAGGAGCAATCATCCCAACACCCACAAACTGAGCTGCATCAGGACGTTATTTAAATGAGACACAACACATTGCAGCACCCAGGAATTATGAGAAGCCGAGGAAGAGCACTTGTACAACGTATACAGGAACAACGGGTACCCGATTAAGCGCAGTCTGCCGATTCCTACACAATATGCCCAGAAAGTAGCCACCTTGCCATACATTAAAGATATCTTGGAGATGACGACCAGACTACTCCAGTCCCTAAGCATCATGGTAGGCCATAAACCTACCACCACACTGAAACAGCTCCTGATGAACTTAAAGGACCCAGTACCAATAACCAGCAGAACGAACATCATAATCAAAATACCCTGCAAGGACTACAGCAAACATTACATCGTGCAGGAAACTAGCCACCAGAATACACAAGCACCAACTCGCCACAAATGCAGGTAAAGAGAAAATTGCGCCCATTGCAATTTAAATTTAATTCTGCCGAGAATGTTTCCTCTTTCTTTCACAATATAGAAACAGGAGTATGCTATTCAGTCAAAGACTTCTAATAATTTAATTACAGTTACCTGACCACCTTGATTGCATAACTCTTACCAAAAAAATAAAATCTTATTTTCAAGATTTTTAATGAAACAACGATAACCATAGACTTTTGAGGAAGTGAACTTCAGATTTCCACTACCATTTCCTGTGGGGAAAAAGTGGTTCACAAATATCCTCATTTTCATTATGCAGAATTGTGACATCTCGCTTTGGAGACCCTGCAAGAAGAAATACCAAATGATCATGGCTGATCTGATAATCCTTCACTCCACTTTCCTGCCCTTTTCCCAAGAACCCTTGATTAAAAATCTCTCTCAACTTTGAACAATAACACAGCCTCGTCAACTCTCCGAGGTAAAGAGTTCCACAGATACTTCCTCATCTGTCTTGACTTGGTTTCTCTTACATTGAGATGATGCCCCCTGCCCCTCCTCCCTCAGTCCTAGATTCTCTCACATAGTGAACAACCTATTCACACCTGTCAAACCTCCTAACAATCTTTTATATTTCATTCTTCTAAACTCCAGTGACGGAAAAAAACCTAGTTTGTTCAACCTCTTCCCATAAGAAATTCTCTCCAGACCTGGGATTAACTAAATTAACCTTCTCTAGACTGCCTTCAATGCCAGCATATATTCTTAGATAAAGGGCCAAAACGTTTGCAGTATTTGAGGTGTAATCTTGAGTATCTTGATCATTTTATCACTTCCCTAACCTCATTCACTTTCAAATAAAGGCTAACAGTCCACGATGCCTGTCTTATTACTCACTGAATGTGGATGCTAGCTTTTTGTGATTCATACATCAGAACATCCAAATCCCCTTGTGCTGCAGTCTTTCCCCATTTCAATACGTTTGTGCATAATCTGGCATTTTCCCACATTATATTTCATCTGCCAAGTTTCAGCCCACTCACAACTTGCCAATATCCCTCTGTTGACTAACATCCTCACCTACTTTCGTGTCATCGACAAAATTAACTTCTGCCAAATACCAAAACCTGTAGATAAATGTGGACCCAGCACTAACACCTTGGGTTCTCCACGAATTACAGGTTGCCATTCCTGAAGATGTCCCCTTTATCTCAACTCTCTTTTCTAATAGTTTGTCAATTTTCTGTGCAAGCTAATACACGACTCCCAATGTCACAGTGCCCTTATTGAGTAGCTTTCTGTGCAGCACCTTGTCAATCGCCTTTGGGAATTCAGTACCCCTTTATCTATCCTACTTTTACCACTTCAAAAAATTCTAATAAATTTGTATGGCATGATTTCCCTTTCAATGAGCAATGCTGACTCTGCTTAACTATATTATTATGTATTTTTAAATTCTCTGCTATTGCATCCTTTCTAATAGACCAACATTTTCCCAAAAACAGATACTAATCTAATTTGCCTGCAGGATCATGTTTTTGGTCTCCTTCCCTTTCTGAATGAATGTTACATTGACAGTTTTCCAATCCTCTAGGACAATAATTTAAGGATTATTGGAATATTACTACCAGTATACCTATTCTCTCTGAAGCTGCTTTTGATAATTTAGTGCACAACCTATCAGGACTGGAAGATATTAGGCTTTAACAGGCAAAATCAGAAATTGCTGGAGAAACAGAGCAGGTCTGGCAGCATCTTTTGAGGACAGTCACTGGACTCAATGATAATTCTTTTCTCTCCATAGATGCTGCCAGACCTAGTGAGTTTCTCCAGCAATTTTCATATTTGTGTATTTCCGTCTTCAGCATCCACGGTTATTCATCTCACCACCCTTAGCTGCATTCGTTTCCCTAATGATAGATATTCATTTCCTCTGCACCCTCGACTCTTAGACATCTTTGGTTACTGCACTGAAGTTCTCAATTACAGTCAGTTATACAACACTGAAACAGATCCTTTGGTCCAACTTGTTCACGCCAACAAGACATCCCAATATGACCTCGTCTCGTTTGCTAGCATTTGACCCATAACTCTCTAAACCCTTCCTATTCATATACCCATCCAGATGCCTTTTAAATGTTGTATTTGTACCCACTTCCACCAATTCCTTTTGCAGCTCATTCCACACACACAATCCTCTGCATGAAAAACTTACCCCTCAAGCCCATTCTAAATCTTTCCCCACTCACCTCAAACCTATGTCCTCCAGTTTTGGACTTCCCCACCCCAGGAAAAAGACTTGGCTATTCACCCTGTCTAAGCCCCTCATGGTTTTATAAACCGCTGCAAGGTCACCAGTCAGCCTCCGACGCTCCAGGGTAAAAAAAAAACCCCGGCCTATTCAGCTCTCCCTGTTACTCTAAACTTGTTATTTTTGAGTAAGATTGAATCTTTGCGACCTGAGGGAGCAACCTATCTTAGTTAACCCTTTTCGCCTCAGTACACTGCAGCAGCCCTTCCAAATCAATATATCCTTCCCGAGAGTTCAACCGAAACCAGCTCTTCGTTTTCTGCACTTTTTAACTCACACTGTGCACCAACGACATCTTTCACCACTTCCAAGGTCATAAAATTTCTCCTGGCTCGCCGGAAGAAGAACAATTAAATTTTACTTTTAGTACAAAACAGATTGAGTAGTGAAGGGGCGGACGTTACTTGCATCTGTCACCAGCGGGGCGGAAGTAAGCTCTTTGTTCGTCGGCAGGAAGGTCCGGGTCTTCAATGCGGTGTGGTCCGTTGCTGAAAGGGGTCCGGGGGTTTGATTGTCCGTGTGCGCGCGGCGCGGCTGGCGGAATGGCCGAGGGAGCCGATTTGATCGACATTTACGCGGATGAAGAGTTTAATCAGGTGAGTGAGCTGGAGTTTAGGGATAGAGGGTTTGAGCCGAGTTGTGGAGAGATTGAGCTGAGGCTTGGGGACAGAGAGAGGCCGGGACTGAAGCGCAGGCCTTGGATTGTGGCTCGAGTTAAGGGAACCGGGTGACCCCTTTTTACCGGCCCATGAGCTGAGAGAACTGCTGCCAGTGAATCACCTGCTTCAAGTCGGCTCGGGTTTGAGTCCTGTCTGGGATCTCGCAAAACTTCAAATGTCAAAATAAATGACCGGAATTCACTTTTACCGAACTTACATCTGAAGAGGGCTGGCCTTGAATCTTCATGCTGAAGTTTTCAAATATTTATAAAATAAATACCAGTTGTGTGAAATAACTTGTCGTGGAGAGGTTGGAAACAGCATATTTATAGATGCTACTTCCTCAAAGACTATTTAAAAATAAAGTGACATATTAGAAAAAAAATAAATGAAACATGATTTGCTGGCATATGCAGCTGTTGCGCCGACATCTTAGGAAGGGAAAATAATAGGTTTTCGGTTTGGATTTTCACCTTCGAGATATTAATTATTTGTTAATGTGTTTGATGAATGTGTACATGGTTTCTTCGCTTCTCCATGTTTCTGGCAGCATACTTGTAAAGCAAGGAACGAGGCCTGGGCGATTATTACAAAACACTTACTGTTCTTTGAAGACACAAACCCGACTTTGAAAGATAAAATGGGGAAAATTTTAAAATTGCAAATCTGAAATAAAACCATTTTACATATTCCAGCAGTATTTGAATACAGAAAAATAAGTTACCAATTTGGATGGAGACCTTGTCATAAAGAAAAGTGAAGACCTCTGATTTTTAAAATCAAATTCAATTTCTAAGGACAATATTCCTTTCCTACATCTGCAACTCAGATTGTCTTTTTTTCCCAGACTTTTTTCAAACTTTTTATACTTATTTATATCTGACTTTTCTGTTGTTTGCTGAAAGATCCATTATATGCCGATCAATAGTGGCTGCTGTTGTGGCAATGGAGAGGTTAAGAGTGCTTCATACTAAAGTATGCTGATTCATTGAAATTAATATTGTAGGTGAGACATAATGGAATGGAAAAAAAATTAATGAAAAACATTGTTCTGTTTATAAATATATTAAAATTAAATTGTTTTTAATTAAACTTGTTTTTGAGAAATATGGAAACAACAAAGATATCACAATTTAGATACTTGTGTGGGGCCTACAATAAAAAGAAGCAATTAAGAGTGAATGTGATTTTTTAAAAAACTTTGGGATCAACGAAATGGATCAGTAAGATTTTCTAATTGTTTATATTTGATGTTCCAAAGATTTAATATAATTAAAATACGACCATTACTAAATACAGTAGATGATCTGGAACGTCTTATTTCCATTTCCCTTTAAATGTTACTCCAATTGTTTCATCAGTAGAAAATCTAAATCTGGACAGGCAATAGATATTTCGATAGTGGACTAGTTAAAGAACAGTAACAGAAATTTGCACTTGATTTTAAAATCAAATTAACTTATTACATCTCTCTCAGTTCCTCACAATGGCATCATTTTAGTTTGTCTTTTGTTGCAGTAAAATGCAGTATGTTCAAACTTAATTTTTATATATCTATGTATATATATTTAAATGTTTTTGATATTTTAAGTGGAAAAAATCCACTTTGGTGTCAGAACATCTTAGGGTTTAGATGTAGGATTTGTTCACCAATTAGAAACTGTTTGTTCCAATCTTCCAAGCGGTCAAAATCTAAATAGGACAAACCTAATAAATATAGTGGCAGATAGGACTTGACACTTAATTCAACATTTAATACAATCTGTAAAGGTTTGAGTGTGTGCTACATGTTATAAAATTACTCAGCACCACAGTTCATCATGGTGTAAGGTTTGCTGCTACTATTCTCTTTCCTGACAGGAATCTACAGGACCTTCCTGGTCTCATTTGTTGGAGAAAATACATGAGCCAGTCTGATGAGAAGAGACTCTTGTCTTAATCAAGATATAGCTCATTGCAACTATGTACAAATGACATTGATATGATAGGCATTGTTACTGACACAATGAGGTCAACTTTGATGTTAAACTTACTCCTTTGAGATTCAAAACTATTATCCTGCTGGACTCCATGCGACATTGTCATATTGGGTGGTGCTTAATGCGCTCAGCATTAACCCTTGCATTGTATGCAACAGAGAGAAAGTGAGGGCTGCAGATGCTGGAGATCAGAGCTGAAAATGTGTTGCTGGAAAAGCGCAGCAGGTCAGACAGCATCCAAGGAACAGGAGAATCGACGTTTCGTGCATAAGCCCTTCTTCAAGGGCTTATGCCCGAAACGTCGATTCTCCTGTTCCTTGGATGCTGCCTGACCTGCTGCGCTTTTCCAGCAACACATTTTCAGCATTGTATGCAACACTTCACTTCAATGTGCGAAGTACCAAACGTATTTTAGAAAATGAAGAATTTTCAATAAAATGTATAATTGATGAAACCAAAAGAGAAAATGCTGGAAAATCTCAGCAGGTCTGGCAACTTCTGAAAGGAGAGAAAAGAGCTGACATTTCGAGTCTAACTGACCCTTTGTCAAAGCACTGACAAAGGGTCAGTTAGACTTGAAACATCAGCTCTTTTCTCTCTTTACAGATGCTGCCAGACCTGCTGAGATTTTCCAGCATTTTCTCTTATGGTTTCAGATTCCATCATCCGCAGTAATTTGCTTTTGTACAATTGATGAAGTAGTTTGTAATTTGGAATTAGAAATTTACAAACTTCTGAAGATCCTTGAATGTTTTTCACTAACAGAAATTAAATTCTAATTTATGTCATGGGTACCTTTTTACAGTAATTACACTTTGTTCTCAAAGAGACAAACTAGAATCAACAAGGTGGCACGGTCGCTCAGTGGTTAGCACTGCTGCCTCACTGTGCCAGGGACTCTGATTCGAATCCCACCTCGGGCAACTGTCTGTGTGGAGTTTGTATATTCTCCCCATGTCTGCATGGGTTTCCTCCGGGCGCTCTGGTTTCTTCCCACAGTCCAAAGATGTGCTGGTCAGGTGAATTGGCCATGCTAAATTGCCCATAGTGTTACATGCATTAGTTAGGTTTAAATATAAAGTATGGGAATGGGTCTGTGTGAATTACTTTTCGGAGGGTTGGGCCAAAGGGTCTGTTTCCATGCTGTAGGGAATCTAATCAAAAAAAGTTGACTGTAGTTTCTATGGCACGGTAAATTACATGGGATTTGGCTCAGCTCACCTGTATAGGTGTGCATGCTCCTCTCATCCTTGTTCACCTAACTTCATGAAAGAAATCTTATTATTTTTTTCTGATATATGACTTCCATTTGAATATATTTCTATGATTTATTTAATATGTATGATGCCAGAGGTAAGGAGTTAGAATGGACTGTATGAAGCTTCATCTGTTGATGAGTTGACATTAGAGACAGCTGGATGAAGGACTACAGCATCCTGAATTTTGCTGTTTGTTAGAATGTTGTACTTTGCTGCCTGTTACAGATCTGAATCCCAAAGAAAATTGGCTCTCTTTTCCTGCAATGCTTAAACTTGAATTCTGCCATTTAATTCTGAACTTTATTTTAATTGAAGTAATTCTTGAATGGCTCAGATCATTTTTTGAATGTTTAGTTTTAATGCAGAATAATCCAGAGTTGGATAGTGGCTTTGTGCAAATTGTGATGTTGCATTTATCTGGTTCTCAGACAGGAATGCTAATTAACCCAAGCAAATTACTTGTTAAAACTAACTTCTATCATTGACTGAGCAACATTTTGAACTCTGTAGTTTGGATATGACCTCTGATTCATTATGGTGCAGTCCCACATTCTAGCAGGAGTAACTCATTAATTGTCCTGACTGGAAAAAGGTTCATTTTCCTTTCTTCCCTGGCCCAAGAATACTTGAGGACAAATATGTCAGCCTGTTAGCTTAATCAGCATAACACAGAATTGAATCTAGGATTGCCTTATTCCTTAAGGCTCTGTACCACAATCTTGCAGTCAGTGTACTGATCCACTGAGCTTTGGGGAGAATCCTGAAAGGGATTCGTTTTCGGTGGTGTTTTGTAAAATCTGTTGCTGAAGTATATTTTTGTTTGTGGTTTATGCAGGAAGTAGTGTTACCTAATATTGAACATTCTTGATTGTGTTTTTGCATCTGGCAGAGATTGGGATTTCCCTGCAATGTGGCGAGGATGTTTGCTGTTATATAACTTTGTATGTTTAGATCACACTATGCAGCATGTGTTTGTAAAATTGCCTTCCCACATGGAAAAAAAAGTTTGATGTTACACACTTTAGTACTGAGAATCTGGCCACAGTAATTGAACACATGGGCTAGTGGAGTTATATAAATCTAAAACCAAGTACATATTATTATTCACCTTGCCTTCTACTTACCAAAGCTCCATGTGCCACTTGTGACTGCACATTATTTGCCAGAGTCTTGAAGTTTGAGGTGTATTTTGAGATTGCTAGTCATACATAGTTCATCAAATGAGTATCTATGGGGCGGGTACAACATCAACTTGATTATCTTTATTTGGGAGAATGCTATCTCACAAAGGTATGTCGTAAACTTTATTTTCAAAAACACTGAATGGTAGGAATGAGTATTTTACTCATTCTCATAGTCTTTGAATCCTCAAAAATCACTGTTCCTTGATCTATAGTCTTTTTATCATAGTTCTCTCCATATCAACTCCACTGCTTTGTAAATCAAATACCTGGTATGTATATGATAGACAATCCACTAATTCTACTTAAAGGAATGGATTTAAGACAACATAATGATTTGTTCTATTACATCCAATTCCTGAAATCGTCTGTTGAGTTTTTCTGCTACCTCCTCAAGTATGCACAGATATTTTCTGTTGGAACCATTTTTCTTTGCCTTTGATTTTTTTCAGTATTTTTCCAAGCTTAGGAAGTGTTGCATCTTATCAGTTAATTGGGAGGACCACAGGCCCAATTTGAATGTATTCATAAGACTAATCTGTCCTTTCCCTGCAGATCACAGTTCTGCTTTCTCAATTGTGACATTGTCTGTAAGGAACCCAAAGTTGGGCAAGCTTACGTTGTCTGCGCATTTCTTTCCTTGATTTAAACAGAAGTCATGATTTCAGGTATCAGATCAAAAAATCCTTAGCAGGAGCTTCCCTCAGCTTGAACCACCTGACATCATCTTGGAGGATTAGTTCACAGTAGGCATTTTACATTGAATTTGTAAAGTAAGGACTTAAACAAGCAGTGCTGAAGATCTCTTGTTTGAAACTGGGTCAGTATTCACAAGCTTTTGGAGCACTGCCCCTTTGTCAGATGAAGTGACGAAGAGTATACAGGCACTGAATTTATAGGCAGAGAGATCAAAAGATTATACAAATGGTGTGAGTGGAATGTCGATAGGCTGAATAATAAGTCTCTGCAGGTGGTCAAAAGTGTCAGATGGTGTGGGTGAAGTGTCAACAGCTGAATACTGAGTAAAGGGGATGATCTGTAATCCAATTAATTGAGCCAGAGGGATTATTACAAAAAAAATTACAAGGTGGTGTTGGACACAAACTAAATGGCTGGCATATCATGATAAGTGTAAGACTCACATGCCGAGAGTGTAACCAAAGTAACAAGCAATCCAAAACTGTACAAACTAATTAAAGTAGAGAGATCATAACAAGTTATCAAGGTGATGGTGTTACATCCTCTGGATGTGCTGTACTCCACCACTAACACTCTGGAGAACACCACTGTGAAAGATGCCTACCACTCCATCTCCCGCCCTCATTTCGGGAACTCCAACTACAATGCCTTGCTTCTTCTCCTGGCTTACAGGCAAAACTCCCTTGCGGATACAGGTCCAGTGCTGGTTGGAGGTGGCAGAGGATCAACTCCAGTATTGTCTGGAATCAGCTGATTGGGCCATGTTCAAACAGTCCGCAGGTACCTTGGACGAGTACGCCATCACCGTCACAGACTTTATCAGCAAGTGTGTGGAGGACTGCATACCGAGGACGTCTATCTGGGTGTTCCCCAACATGAAACCCTGGATGAACCAGGACATACAAAACCTGCTAAAAACCGGGCGTGAGGCCTTCAGATCAGGAGACCCATTCAAATATAAGGAATCCAAGTATGATCTTCGCAGAGCCACTAAGACAGCCAAGGACCAATACCAACCCAAACTAGAGCCTTAGACAGACACCCGGCAACTATGGCAAAGTCTGAATGACATCACAGGTTCTAAAAAGAGATGATGCAAGATAGCAGACAATGACATATCCCTCCCAGATCATCTCAATGCCTTCTGTGCTCGCTTTGAGCAGAATTTCAGCAGAATGGTAACACTTAATCTGACAAGTCCTGACAAACTATCCCAACCGTCAGTGCATCAGAGGTCAGATCAGTTTTCCTTTGAAAGCAATAGGACAAGACGGAGTACCAGGCTGTGAACTCAGAGCATGTGCAGATCAACTGGCAGAAGTCTTCTCGGACATCTTCAGCCTCCCCCTGCAGCAAGCCACTATTTCAAGAGAGTCAACATCATCCCTGTGTCTAAGAAGACTCTTGCAGCCTGTCTCAATGACTACCGCCCAGTGGCCCTAACTTCGGTGGTCATGAAGTGCTTTGAAAGGCTGGTCATGGCATTAATCAACTCTAGCCTCCCCACTACACTTGACCCACTCCAATTTTCCTATCAGACCAACAGATGCACGTCAAATGCCATATCATTTGCCCATTGCTCTTCCTGAGAACATCTTGACACCAAGAACAGCTATGTAAGAATCCTACTCATTGACTACAGTTCACCCGTCAAGCGATTATCCCCTCGAGACTGATTACTAAACTTGGTGATCTTGGACTAGGCCATAATCAGTGAAGGTTGGGGGACAATATTTCATCATCACTGGAGCCCCCCAGGGGTGTATACTCAGTCCCCTTCTGTACTCACTGTCTACCCATGACTGCTTCATCAAATACCAGACTAATGCCATTTACAAGTTTGCTGATGACACCACCATAGTTGGTCGAATCTCAGATGGCGATGAAACAGACCACAGACAGGAGTGGAACACCTGAAAAAATGGTGCACTGAGAGCAACCTAGCTCTCAATGCCAGCAAAACCAAGGAACTTGTTATTGACTTTCGGCAGGATGTTACTCATGCCTCCCCTACACATTAACACCACAGAGGTGGGACGAGTGGAAAGTGTCAAGCTCCTGGGAATGGTCATCAACAACAACAAGCTTTCTTGGACTTTTCATGCGGACGCACTGGTTACAAAGGCCCAACAACATCTCTTCTTCCTCAGGCAGCTGAGGAAATTTGGCATGACAGCGAATACCCTTGCCAACTTTTATAGGTGTGCCACAGAAAGCATTCTGTCTGGAGCTATCAGTAGCTGGCATGGCAACTATACCATTTAAGATCGGGGACGGTTACAGAGAGTGGTGAACTCAGCCCCGACAATCACAAAGGTCAACCTCCCATCTATAGAATTCATTTACCAGACCCGCTGTCAAGGAAAGGCCGCCAGCTTTCTCAAAGATCCATCCCACCCTGGCAATGTTTTTCCACAACTGCTGTCTTCGGGGAGAAGGTACAGAAGCCTGAACTCTTGCACCAGCTGGTTTTGCAACGTTTCTGCCGTACTGTTGTTAGAATGGACTCTCAAACTCTTAGCATTTGCCTGTACCTGTGTTTTTGTTTTTGCTGCTGTTTTACCTATTATTTATTATCTATGCTACTTAACTATGTGATCTGCCTGTATTGCTCGCAAGACAAAGCTTTTCACAGTGCCTCGGTACATGTGACAGTAAATTCAATTCAATTTGAATAGGACAGTAAGGAAGATCTTACCAATAACCCCATCATACTGTTCTGTGTCTGTAAAATCTTCCTTACTATCCTGTTTTAGCACCATTATCTTGATAACTTATCATAACCACCTGAGGAAGGAGCGGCACACTGAAAGCTGGTGCTTCCAAATAAACCTGGTGTCATGTGACTTCTGACTGTTTCCACCTAGTCCAACACCGGTACCTCCACATCCTGTTTGAAGTTAGTTGACATTTTGACATCAATTTTCAATACACGAGATAAGTCCATAACTTTATTTTTTAATGCTTGCAATTCAGTAGTAACTGATAAAAGAGGGGAAATTAGGATATTTTCTGCAAAATGCATCAAAGCTTGAATTTGTGAATGCACCATCAATTGGAAACCAGTTTCTTGATTGGAATGCTTTTCTCAAGCATGTTTCTTTTGCAATTCATTGTAAATCTCATCACCTCTTATTCTCTCTTTAAGGGACAGAAGGGTGAAAAGATACTATTTAGTTGTTATATCCTTAAAACATGCACACACAAACAACCAAGTGGTAAAACATTCTTCTAATGAAGTTTTAAAATTGGTTGAACTCCAACGTAAAATTTGCACTTGGAACCAGTCATGAGTTTTCAATGAGAGACTGAAAACTGCTTTCCATGAGACCATTAGACACAGGAGCAGAAGAAAATCATTTGGCCTATCAAGTCCACTCCACCATTCGATAGGATCATGGCTGATCTAATAACCTTCAACTCTACTTTCCTACCTATCCTCATAACCTTTGATTCCCTTGCTGATTAGTAATCTCACTATCTCAGCCTGTATGTACTAAATGGCTTAACCTTGTCAAATCTCTATGGTAAAGAATTCCACAAATTCATTACTGTCTCACTCTATGCCCTCTAATCCATCCCATCTCATCTAACCTGTTGAGCACTGCCCCCCAAAAAATCATGTATGTTTCAGTAAGGTCTCCTCTCATTCTCCCAATTCAATGAGTTCAACCTAACCTATTCAAGCTCTCTTCATAAGAAAATCCCTTCCCATCCAAGATTAACTGAGTGAAACTTCTCTGGATTGCCTCTGAGCCAGGGTAATTTTCCTTAGATAAGGGGACCAAAACTTTTCACAATGTTCCAGCTGTGGACTAACTAGTGCTTTGTATGTCTTTGGAAGACTCTCCTTGTTTTTATATTTAATTTCCTGTCAAATAAAGACTGATATTTAACTTGCCTTCCCTATTACCTGCTGAACATTGATGCCAACATTTGTGATTCATGCATAAGAACTGTCAGGTGTTCTGTGCTGCAGCTTTCTGCTGTCTTTCCCCATTTAAATAATATCCAACTCTTCTATTCTTCCTATGGATAAATCCAAGGGAGGAATGCAGATTTCTCCAGCTTCCTCATTTCCCCTCCCCCCACCTTATCTCAGTCCCAACCCTCGAACTCAGCACCGCCTTCTTGACCTGCAATCTTCTTCCCGACCTCTCCGCCCCCACCCCCTCTCCGGCCTATCACCCTCACCTTTACCTCCTTCCACCTATCGCATTCCCAATGCCCCTCCCCCAAGTCCCTCCTTCCTACCTTTTATCTTAGCCTGCTTGGCACACCTTCCTCATTCCTGAAGAAGGCCGTATGCCCAAAACGTCAATTCTCCTGCTCCTTGGATGCTGCCTGACCTACTGCGCTTTTCCAGCAACACATTTTTCAGCTCTTCTATTCTACCTGCCAAAGTGCATAACCTCACATTGTCTCACATTATATTCCATTTAATTTATATATATATCATTCTGTGGACTCCTTGTGTCATTCTTACTGCTTGCCTTCCCACCTGTTTTTGTCAGTCACTTCTGTCATTTAAGACATACGGTAAATATTGTGGCTCCAGCACTGGTACCAGGGGCTCTTCACCAGTTATAGGTTGCCATCCTGAAAATTATCCCTTTATCCAAATTTCTTTGAGTTAGCCAAACTGTTATCTATGCTAATATACTACCCTTAACAGCACAGGCTTTTATGTTATTAAGTAGCCTTATGTGCAGGACCTTATCAAGTGCCTTTTAGAAATCCAAATATACGACATACACTGGTTGGTTTCTCTTTATTGATTCTATTTGTTACCCCCACATAGCTAAATTAGATTTGTCAGGCAGATTTTCCTTTCAGGAGGCCATGCTGACTCTGACTGATAATATTGTGTTTCTAAATGTTCGGTTATTACATCCTTTATAATAGACTAATATTTTCCTAAGGACAGATGTTAGGCTTACTGGTGTACAGTTTCTTTTTTTTTCTGTTTCCCTTTTTGAAGGGGGCATAGTGACAGTTTTCAAATTCTTCGGGACTTTTCCAGAATCTCTTCATCTATTTCCTATAATCCTATAATGTAACCCATCATCTCCTTGCACTCATCTTGTGGCTTGTGATGTTACTCTAGCCTCTGTATCCATGCTTCTGGAATACTTCTGCTGTTTTAAAGTATAGAGGCATGCGAGGTCACCTCAGTGGCTGTGATTTGTTTCTGGGGTCCCAGTCATCTTCTGGCACTCAGCAATTGTACAGGGCATAGTAAGGATCTTTGTAATTTTTTTCTTAGTCTGAGTTCTGTGTGTGATAGCAGCATGATCAACAAGCGTGCACAGCTTAGAGGGAATGTGAGTGGTTTAAGGGGGACTGAGACTGAGAATCAACTGTCAAGGATTCTGCAGTCAACGAGTCGATCACGATCTATGGTTTGGAGACCGGAGATGGATGTAACAGGTTACCACATGAGATTGTTGCTTAAGCTCCTCCTAACTCTGTTGGAGGTTGAAGATAGGTTTCAGAGTAGAAATTGAAATGCAGTCCAGAAGAGGGCTGAGTAACGCCTGCAGAAACAATCGAAATGTGAACTCAATGGAAATTTAATTTGAATTACTGCAAATATATATTTTTGGCTGTCCAAGTGGTTCAGAGGGTTAGAACATTCTATGTCTATGCTCATTTAAGGTGTTTGTAAGATATTACAATATGTCTGTGAAGCTTGGCCAGAGTCAGAGGAGAAAAGACATGGGAATTGTGAATTTATTTGCAAGCAAATTAGGTAAAACAGAAAGGTCCTCTGCAATAAGAGCTGGATTAACAAAGTGACTGTACAAAACTGAAGCAGATACTTGAGTTTTGAAATACTTAATTTTTGTGATTTTTCAAGTAAGACTGTCTTTGTCATTGTAAAATGTGACAAAGAGAGGGAAAATCTTGCAATTCCTTACAATAAATAGCTGGATTTAGTTTTATGTATATAGTTTTGAGTTTCTTTTTCCTGTCCTGGGGGAACAAATAGTGAAATTTGCCAGGTTTTCGCCCAACCAGTCAGCATGGCTAAAACATATAGCCAGGTTGATCTGAAATTATCTAATTTTTATTTTTGATTCTGGTCCCATTTGTCTCATTAGCTACATTTTCTGCAATACTTCATCATAGTCATAAGCTACCCTTTCAATGACGACTCGTTCCCATGCAAAATAAGCTACTACTGGTTACGGTGATCTTTTACTTTTTACGCATTTAACTGAAAAGCAAACTTTTCTTTGTTCAGAAAATCTTTTGAAACAAACCCAGTTGTCAGCTGTGACTCCCTCTGAGTCAGAAGGTTATGGGTTCAAGCCTCGTTTCAGAGTTAAGGAAGGTACTTGAACCTCAGCAGACATTTCATTGCAGTACTGAGAGCATTAGTGAAGAACAGCTGCACTGTGCTGTCAGATAATTTCTTAATGTAAGGCTGTGATCTGTCTCAGGTGGATATCATTTGTATCCCATGTCACTGGAAGAAGAGCAGGAAGTTTATCCCTGATACCCTAACCAAATATTTGTCCCTCTACCAACATCATTAAGAGAGGTCATAACATGGTGTGAGTGGAAGCTTCCTTTGTACATTTGGGTGCAAGAGTATCTGCACTTAAAAAATACTTCATTGCCTGGAAAGCATTTTGGGGAAATCCTGAAGTGGTGGAAGGTGAGATACTAGTGCAAGTCTTTGTCTGTTGTTTTCTTGGGCTTCACCCGTGCACCAAAAGCATTCTGGTATGCTTTTTAATCAACTGCTGTAGAACAGTGCTTTGCTGTTACTGTGGCTTGCCTAGTGTTGAACATAAACTCATCTTTCTTTATTTTGTTGACTGGACAGAACATGGGCTCTTTCATAATTTCTCATACTTAAAGAATTTGGGATTCTTGGGACAAATAAACCATTTCTAGCCCTTTAAATGCACTATGAGACTTTTGAAGTCTTGTGCCATCACTATCCAACTGGTACTTCTTTACATGCACCAAACCTATGAATCAGAAGCAGAAATAGGCCATTCAGCTTTTCAAATCTGTTCCACTATTCAATAAGATCATGACTGATCTGTTTGTGTTCCAATTTCCGTATTTCCCTTTATCCCTGATAACCTGTGATTCCCTTACCTAACAGGAATCTATCTGCCTTCACTTTAAAAAGAAAGACCCTACCTCCATTGGCATCTGAGGCAGTGTTCCAAAGATGCAAAGCCCTCTGACAGAAAATAATTTCTCATTTTCATCATACAGTATGGAAACAGACTCTTGGGTTCAACTAATCCCACCTGCCTGCTCCTGGCTCATATCCCTCCAAATCTTTCCTACTCATGTACTACCTTTTAATTTTAGAACAGTGTCCCCTAAATTACCACTTCGGGTCTTATAAACTTAAACCAAGTCACCTCGCTTTTCTAAACTCTAGTGAAAACAAACTCAGCCTGTCCAATCTTTGCTCATAAGATTATCCACTCATTCCAGGTATCAATCAGTAAACCACCTCTGACTCACTTAAATAGTTTTTTTTGCCAGTCAGACTTTAGTTGAATTTTTTTGAGCTTGATGTTTTACAGTATGCCATATTTTGTTGTGGCTTCTGTGGTCAATAAAAACTAAATAAGGACATCAAGGTTTGTTAGTCTCAGCAGTGGCTCTATGCAAATTAATAAGAACATGAATTTCAACCTTAAGTGCAGGCCCTGAGGATTTAGACTCTTGTCACCTGCGAAGACAAATACCTCAATAGGTAAAGCTATTATCTCTGTTCACCAGCACCATTAGCCAATGAGTTGAAGGCAAGTTGAAGGCAATTAGAATGTACTCCATGTTTGCTGAAAGTTCTATTTTAACAAGCAGTTTTATTTCCTTGGTAAAGAAATTTATTTAGGTTGGACATTTGAGTGTGCATTACCTCAGCACAGTCCATTTAACATAAAAATCTTTGAGATGCTGCAAACAAAATCCCTACCTGGTACTATCACAGCAACATGCAGTAAAATCAGAATTATTTGTCCAGCAAAATTCAGCAAGTGGAAGATAGTTACAAAAGAGAAAATTATATAACATCAATCCAAGTCACTCACAATGGGCTTCAAGTGTGATTAGTAGGGGAATTACCGAATATACTCCACTCTGAGGTTCTTGGAGTAGTGGTGTTCCTATCTCTAAGTCGGGTGTTCAAGTCCTACCTGCTTCAGATTTTATAAAAACATCTCTGAACAGGTTGACTAGAAAAATAAAACAATCTCCATTCTGGACGAAACATGGTGTGACTATAGACAGTTGTTTCTCTCATTTGTTTTCACTCTCCTCCAGTGTTACTGCAAGGCTTCCTCTCATGCTCTGCTATTGGGCCCTCCTCACTCCCTCATTCCACCCTTGGATAGGTCATGAAGCAGTAATCGAGGAACTGGATATTATAATTGCATACTCAATTCAGTTCTCCTCACTAACATCAGTGGACTTTTGCTAAATATGGGAGACTGTCCCATCAACAAGGGAAGCGATATATAACATGGTCACATTTACCAAATCAAACCTTATAGCCAATGTCCCAGACTCATCTTGTTGGACACCTCTTGGAAGAAGCACTGAGGGGAAGTACACAGAATATACTCTGGGTGGGGCAATTCAATACATGTCAAGAGGAGTTCTGACCCCTGAAAAAAGATGTCTGCCAGCATGTAGCAAGTGTAAGAGAACAACTAGAGGGAAAACCTGACTTGACCTGATTATCAATGACGACCTGTCAGAGATGCATTTGTTCAAGTCAATGATTAAATAGTAGACCACAGCATAGCCCTTGTGAAGGTAAAACCCTGTCTTTATTCCAAGGTACTCTCTGTTGTGTTGTTTTTTTAACCACTGGCTAGATACGATAGAATCACAGATTCCCTAGATTCAAATTGAGCATCCTTGAGGCAATATATATCATCAAGCACACAGAATTGTAGTCCTTCACAATCCCTAACCTCACATCCTGGCATATTCTTCACTCTGTCAATGGACCAAGTCAAGATAGAAAGGTAGTATGTGAGAGCATGCCAGGAGCAGAATTATGCATGGTTTTGTTCGAACTTGGTGAAGCTGCACGAGAACTACGTGTTTGCTGAACAGTGGTAACAGCATGTTAGAGGTAGAGCTAAGTGGTCCCACAACCAGTGGATAAGATCAAACCACTAAAATTACCAGTCATGAATGGATGTGGATAATTTAACCACTAATGGAAGAAAAGAGATTTCATGAGCATTCCCAATCTCTGGTGGAGCTCAGCAATAAGTACAGAAGAGAAAGTTGTGGTATTTGCAAGTATCTTCAAACAGAAATGGTGAGTGGATATTCCATCTCAACCTTCTGTTAAGTTCCAATGCTCTCCTGAACAGTGTCCCAATTCACATAAACTTTGTGACTCCTCCAAAATTCTCTTGCCTATATCTTTAAACATTCACCCATCACATCTCTCCAGGATTTAAGAATCTCACCCTAGTTTTAATCTTTTTAATGACCTTACTTTTCTGTGTCATCGGTAGCAGTATTTTCAGCCATTCATTTAAGTCTAAATAAAACACATTTTAGAAAATCTACAGGCATGATCTGCAGAATGATAACTTGCAGAGTTTTAAATGCTCATGCTCGAAACACATCTTCAAAAAAGTCAACAAAATTTGTCAAGAAAGACCTTTGCTCCTAAATCCATTGTTTGAGTGAATAACTTTGATTTTGACACCTATGAGAGAGGAGACAATGGAAGGGTATGTCAAACTAAGATAATCTGTCCAATGTATTGACCATTATGTGGCAGTCTTACATTATACAATGCATCCTAAATATTGTTAATTGTCCCTATTGAATTTTTCACAAAGAAGACAGTCCTAAATGAAATGTGTGGGTTCTTTTTCAGGAGACTGATTATTCAGCAAATGATCAAGTTGACCTTTATGACGATGTAATAACAGCTGCTGACAGTAATAACCATGAAGATCAAAGTTTTGATGAAATATTACCACGGACTCCCGGTGAGCCACAGAAAACTGACAGTAACACCAGGCCAACCATAGTCTACACATATGGAGGCAAACGGCAAGCAGTGTATGTGGGAAATCTGACATGGGTGAGTGAATCTGTGCCTGATTAGTGTTACTCCAATGTACAAAGCCACTTGTCCAATCATTGACTACTGTGTTTGGCCATACCAAGAGACCTGAATGAAGCTTCCTATCATGTTATTTTACTGTCTTTATCCATTCTTTTCTGAGCATATTGGCGAAATTGTTTTAGATATTTTAATTTTGACATGTTTTGCCTGCTTTGAAAACTCTAAGTGTAACTTTTATCAGTTCTCCCCATTGTTGGAGAGGGATTACCCTTGCCGGTATTGCCTCTGTAAAATTAAGTCAGATTCATGCTAATTACAAGTGAATTTGTTCATTCATGCTGACATGTTACAGAAATATCTCATTTATTCAGAATTCTGGATTTGTTGTGTTGCTCATGAAACTGAGTTTGTCAAGTGATTATGAACAAAGATGTTAGATGACAGAAGGCCAGATGTTCCACGACAGCCATCAATTAACATCATTATATAGTTTAACATTATTACCATGGACCTTCATCAGCATTGTAATCTGTTGGACAAACAAAGAACAGAGAACACCTGGAGTAAAAAACCTCTAGAAATCTTCTACACACCCAAAGGTGATCAAACAAGTTCCATGAAACCTCAGTAAAGCTATGCACAGTAAGACTGTGGATAAACAAAGCCTCCAGATATCCAGTTTTGAAGAAGCGTCATATTGGATTCAAAACATTAACTTTGTTTCTGTCTCCACAGCTATTACTAGATTTGATGAGTTTCTCCAGCACTTTGTATTTTGTCTCAGATATCCAACATTATTTTTACTTTGTTTTTAATCTATCTCCGAACATAAACCTATGTTTATATAACTTACATAAATTGCTACATGTCTTCCTTAAATTAACCCATCTAACTCAAATAGCAGATCAGATTTGGTCCTCTCACCAATTTAAATGATCCTAAACAGTAAAAACATGCTGCTCGCTAAGCTTTTCTTGGTACTGAAGGGAATTTAAATTAGATAGCAATCTTGCAGTCCTATCCTGATCCTTTCCAGGGATTCTATATCACTCGGAATGTAAAGAGACCAAAACTGGTCATGGATGTACAAGGGCAGTAGACTTTTTTGATGTTGGATTATCTTCACACTTACTTATGATGAATCTATTTGATATTGCTACATCCTGCACCTGTTGTGAATCTTATGAGTGACTATGATTACTTGAATTTTTTTTCCGACTGAATGGTCTGAAGTTTACAATCTTAACATTGTATGCACTTGTTTTATACTGCCCCTATCTATATGTATGACACTACATTAATCTATCTGTATCGTTTCTATGTTTCTGTAGTAAGTGATATCTGGTAGCTATGGGTCTGTTCGCCCTTCAAACCTAGATGTGCTTTCTTTCCTATCTGAACTTCTAGGTCCAAATCTGTGAATTAAATCACAAGTGAGCCTTCTGTTACCCTGATATTTTATTCCAGATTATTGGTATAGGTGAAAATCAGTCATCCTAATATAGTCCCTGATAGATTTTAGTAGTTACCAGTTCATTTGTAGAACCATTGCCGTCAATCATCTTTTCCTGCCCATACATATACAGCCAATTCTTTACCAGCGCTCTGTCCATTTATTCCCAGAGAATTAACCCTTCTTTTAGGAGGTTATCTTAGTCAAAGGTTTTTGAAAATCAACATATTCAGTGTCAACCTGGTTACCTACTAACCTCCTGCCATGCTCCAAAAATTAAATTAAGTTGAAAAGACCTCCTTTTTCAGGTGCCAGGTTGAAATTCTCTTTTAGTTTCCTCTTTGATAGGGTGGTCATACAGAATTTCTGTAATAATATCATGTGACAGAAGTGATAAGTTACATATTTTGATTAGATTAGATTCCTTATGGAAACAAGTTCACACCGACCCTCAGAAGAGTAACCCACCCAGACTCATTCCCCTACTCTATATTTACCCCTGACTAATGCACCTAACACTGTGGACAATTTAGCATGATCCATTCACCTGACCTGCGCATCTTTGGATTGTCGGAGGAAACCCGAGCACCCGGAGGAAACCCACGTAGACACAGGAAGAATGTGCAAACTCTACACAGACAGTCGCCCGAGCTGGGTCCTTGGCACTATGAGGCAACAGTGCTAATCACAATATATTGAATATCTGTTTGATTCTGAAATGAAAAGTCTACTTTCAGACTTGGCTATGGTTTTTGTTTGAAAGAACTTTAGAAATATTCCATTTTAATTGTTGTTCTTGAAGGAGAGAGGAGGACTTGCATTTTTAAAGTGCCTTTCAAGGCTTCTCAGTGTTTTAGAGGTGGCTAATGTACTTTTTGAAATATTGTCACTGTGATTCTGAAGACCTTTCCATGTAAGACTAGCCCACTAAGAGAAATCCCTAATTATTTCCAAATACTGGCACAGCAACATACACATCCATTGAGGACAGTGGGTTTAATGTGTCATTGTGAAACTCCAGATTTTTGATTTCAAATCATTCATAACAGATAATTGGTATCTTGTGGTAATCTAGACAAAGACTTTTGCACAAGGGAAATAGGCACAGGAGAATGGCATTGGAAAATTAGGGAGGATGAAGGTAAAAGAAATGAAAATGTGTTGTGTGATCTTAACAAAGAGAAACTGAGAGTATTTCTGATTAAGGCAAGAAATAATGGTTTGGATTTTTCCTTTTTATATTTGCCCTCACTTGCTTCAATGAGAAAAATTACAAACTGGTGAGCACAAAAATGGAAAACCATAATCAATTTAGCACTTTCATGTCTATTGTGCAGCAAGATTTCAACAGTAATTAGTGACAACATTGTGGATACCATAACTACAATCTTCCACAAAGCCCTCTGTATTCAGGAATTATTTCTTTATATTGGAATATTTCACATGTTCCTCTGCTATCCATGAAAAGTGAAAAGAGAAAACCAAACCCAGTTCGCCTTACACCTGTTCTTGGAGGGTTACTGAAATCTATAATTTACTTTAGCGATGGAAAGGGATAGGTATATACAGCAGGGCAAGAGTTACAGCTGGGGAAAGGCAATTATGATGTAATTAGGCAAGATTTACGATGCATAGAATGGGGAAGAAAACTGCAGGGGATGGGCACAATTGAAACGTGGAGCTTATTCAAGGAACAGCTACTGTGTGTCCTTGATAAGTACCTGCCAGGCAAGGAAGAAGTTGTCAAGCAAGGGAGCCGTGGTTTACTAAAGAAGTTGAAGTTCTTGTCAAGACGAAAAAGAAGGCTTATGTTTGGATGAGACATGAAGGCTCAGTAAGGACGCTTGAGAGTTACAAGTTAGTCAGGAAAGACGTTGAGAGAGCTAAGCAGAGCCAGCAGGGGACATGAGAAGTTGTTGGCAGATAGGATCAAGGAAAACCCTAAGGCTTTATATAGGTATATCAGGAATAAAAGAATGACTGGAGTAAGATGAGAGCCAATCAAGGATAGTAGTGGGAAGTTTTGCGTGGAGTCAGAGGAGATAGGGGATATGCTAGATAAATGATTTTTGTCAGTATTCACACTGGAAAAAGACGATGTTTTTGAGGAGACTACTGAGATGCAGGCGACTAGAATAGATGGGATTGAGGTGCACAAGGAGGAGATGTTAACAATTCTGGAAAGTATGAAAATAGATAAGTCCCCTGGGCAGGATGGGATTTAACCTAGGATTCTCTAGGAAGCCAGGGAGGAGATTGCAGAACTGTTGGCTTTGATCTTTGCTGTCATTGTCTTCAGGAATAGTGCCAGAAGACTTACAGATAGCAAATGTTCCCTTGTTCAAGAAGGGGAGTAGAGACAACCCTGGTAATTATAGACCAGTGAGTCTTATTTCAGTTGTGGGTAAAGTGTTGGAAAAGTTAATAAGAGGTAGGACTTATAATCATCGAGAAAGGAATAAGCTAATTAGAGGTAGTCAACATGGTTTTGTTAAGGGTAGGTCATGACTCACAAACCTTATTGAGTTCTTTGAGAATGTGACCAAACAGGTGGATGAGGGTAAAGTGGTTGATGTGGTGTATATGGCTTTCAGTAAGGCATTTGATAAGGTTCCCCACAGTAGGCTACTGTACAAAATATGGAGCCATGGGGTTGAGGGTGATTTAGCAGTTTGGATCAGAAATTGGCGACCTGAAAAAAAGACAGAGGATGGTGCTTGATGGGAAATGTTCATCCTGGGGTTCCGTTACTAGTGGTGTACTGTAAGGATCTGTTTTGGGTCTACTGATGTTATCATTTTTATAAATGACCTGGATGAGGGTGTAGAAGAATGGGTTAGTAAATTTGCAGATGACACTAAGGTCAGTAGAGTTGTGGATAGTGCCAAAGGCTGTTGTGGGTAACAGAGGGACATAGATAAACTGCAGAGCTGGGCTGAGAGGTGGCAAATGGAGTTTAATGTGGAAAAGTGTGAGGTGATTCACTTTGGAAGGAGCAACAGGAATAAAGAGTACTGGGCTAATGGTAAGATTCTTGGTAGTGGAGATGAACAGGGAGATCTCGGTGTCCATGTACACAGATCCCTGAAAATTGTCACCCGGGTTGATAGGGTTGTTAAGAAGGCATACGGTGTGTTAGCTTTTATTAGTAGAGGGATTGAATTTTGGTGCCATGAGGTCATGCTGCAGTTGTACAAAACTCTGGTGTGGCCATACTTGGAGTATTGCGTACAGTTCTGGTCACCGCATTATAAAAAGGATTTGGAAGCTTTGGAAAGGGTTCAGAGGAGATTTACTAGGATGTTGTCTGGTATGGAGCGAAGGTCTTACGAGGAAAGGCTGAAGGACTTGAGGTTGTCTTTATTAGAGATAAGAAGTTTGAGAGGTGACTTAATTGAGACAAATAAGATAATCAGAGGGGGGAATCTAAGATGGCGGCGATCTGAGAAGATCAAACTGCAGAGCTTCGCATCGCAGCAGGAGCAGGACGGTCCTTTAACCCACCCAACCCAGGTCTTCAGGATTTCTTGGGGCGTTGGAAAGATTGTGGAGCCCCAAGAAATATTTAAAAATTGACTTAGCTGTATTTTCAGCTGTCCAGAAATGCCTAAAAAGGGAGGAGGAGCATCTGAGGCCGGGCCTGCAGCAGCCTCGGAGCCGATTACTCTCCAGGACCTGGTGAACCTGCTCTCGAAATCTCGCGAGATGTTGGGGAAACAGATTGAAGAGAAGCTGGCTCCAGTCTCTCTCATGCTGCAGAAGCATGAGCAGCAGCTGGGAGACCTAGAGAAGAGGACGGATGAGGTGGAGCACAGGGTCGCAGTGGTGGAAGCTGATGCCAGTTCATTCAAGGAAGAGATCCAAGTCCTGAAGACGCAGGTTTATAATTTGCATGACCAAGTGGATGATCTTGAAAACAGGGGCAGGAGAAAAAACATTCGGATCATCGGTCTGCCTGAGGATAAGGAAGGTGAGCGGCCTGCAGAATTTGTTGAAGATTGGCTTCCGAAATTCCTTGACTTGGAGACTGGTATGAGAGGATTGAAGATAGGGCCCACCGGGTCGCAGCACGGAGGTCGGGTCTGGGTCAACGCCTTCGTCCTTTCCTGGTGCGGTTCCATCATTACCGGGATAAGGAGAGAGTCATGGAGGCTTCCAGACTCCAGGGGAAGGATCCAAAGGCCCTAATTTACGAGGGGGTCTAAGATCATGTTTTTTCAGGACTTTTCAGCGGCGGTGATCCAGAAACGAAAATCGTATGATGGTGTCAAGAGAAGATTGAAGGAGCTTGGGATTCAGTACTTCCTGAGATATCCGGCAGTGCTTCGGATCACCTTGGATAGATCCATGCATCTCTTTGACACGTCGGAGAAGGCAAGAGACTTTGTGGACAAATTAACCTAATTTAAACAATTGTAGTATGTATAAATTTTGTTGCTTGGGTAAACGTTTATCATTCTGTAAAAGAAATGGAGGAAATCTGGTTGGAGCTTTGTTTTTCCCCTTTTTTTTCCTCTATTGATGATAATTTGGTTCAAATTATGTCTGGCGGTGGTTAAGATGTACATTTTAAATTTCCAAGTTAGGACATACCAAAGGATGGGTGGGGTATTTATTCCCCCTTTTTTAATAAAAGAATGTTTTTTTTTATTCATATTGATATTCTACGGGTGTTTATTCTTTTTAGCTTGTGCTTGCGATGTGGCTGCAGCTGGGAGAAGTGAAGGTGGTTGAGATGGTTAGATGCCTATTTATGGGCAGTTCGGGACGGGTAGTTGCCCCCTCCGGACAGGGGGTGAGTTCGCCAACTCAGCGCTATTGGCGCTTTATGTTGGTTTGTTTTCTGGTTTTTGTTATTTTTTATTTTAATAATGTATGTTTGTTAAATGTAGTGGTTTTAGTTTACGTAGTTTTTATATTTGGTGGACCATGCGACATTTAAGACTCAGCAATTTGTGGTTTGGGTTCCTCCTCTCTGGAATTTAAATGTAATTGCAGAAGAGTATGGCTAATGATTTGATTAAATGGTGGTGTACCTGGAATATCAAGGGAAGTCACTCACCAATTAAGAGGAAGAAGGTACTCTTGAGTCTTAGAAAGGAGAAGGTGGATATTGCTTTGTTACAGGAGACACATTTGGATGACAAGGAGCATCTGAAATTACAGCAGAATGGCTTTGACCGAGTTTATTTTTCATCATTTAATACCAGAAGTAGGGGAGTGGCTATATTGGTAAGGAAAAATCTCTCATTTAAATTGTTGGAATGTGTTAAAGACACATACGGGAGGTTTGTAATTCTTAAAGCCTTGATAAATGGGGAAGAATATGGCAGTTTAAATGTTTATTATCCCCCAGCTCATCCTCTTAAATTCTTGATAGATGCTTTTTCTAAACTGATAATTCTCAAGTCTCGGCACATCATTATAGGGGGAGATTTTAACTGCCTCATGGACTCCACAGTAGACAGGTTGCCTAAAGGTCCCTCGATATCCTCTGCACAAACGAAACAGTTATTGGGTTTGTGTGGGGAATTAGGATTGGTGGATGTCTGGAGGTGTCTCCACCCTACAGGTAGGGATTTCACGTTTTTCTCCAATCTGCACAGATGTCACGCGAGGATTGATTTTTTTTTCTGACCCTTGCGGTAATCCTGGATCTGGTGGCATCCTGTACGATTGGTAATATTGCCATTTCTGATCATGCTCCAGTGTACCTCATGGTTAAAATTAAGGATGTTAGTGGATTCAAGGTACTGGCGAATGGGCCGCTTTATTCTCGTGGACAGCAAGTTTGTGGAGTATTTCGGGCATTTCTAGACATCAACATAGACTCGGTTGATAGCTCATCTGTTCTCTGGGAATCTGCCAAAGCATATGCCAGAGGGTTAGTTATTTCATATTCCAAAAGTAGGAAGTGGCAGAAGGGTGAGCAGCAACGTCTCCTTGAAGCACGGTTGAAGGCAGTCGAGAAGGCCTATTTTGACAGACCCTCGTTGGTCAAACTACAGAGGATTACGGCACTGCGGTGTGCACTAAATTCCGTGCTCACGCAGATGCCAAAGAAGGAGCTGGCTTTTGCAAATCAAAGGTTATACAAGCATGGTGACAAGCCAGGCAAATACTTAGCATAGGAGAAAGTGAGGACTGCAGATGCTGGAGATCAGAGCTGAAAATGTGTTGCTGGAAAAGCGCAGCAGGTCAGGCAGCATCCAAGGAGCAGGAGAATCGACGTTTCGGGCATGAGAATCGACGTTTCTTCATTCCTGAAGAAGGGCTCATGCCCGAAACAGCGATTCTCCTGCTCCTTGGATGCTGCCTGACCAAATACTTAGCATACCTTGCCAGAAAGAGAAGTGCCCCACAAACCATTACAGCGATTAGGGAAGGGTCTGGGAACCTAACATGTGATTCTAAAAAGATTAATGTGGCGTTCCAAAGATTCTACTCTAAGTTATATCAGTCTGAGAATTGTGAGGAGGGGCAGGCCAAAATGGAATCCTTTTTTTGGAGATTTGAAGCTCCCGAACAACAGTCCTTTCTCAATGCCCCATTATCAGAGCAAGAAGTGCAGGAAGCTGTGAGGCAGCTTCAGAGTGGAAAGGCGCCTGGTCCTGATGGACTTCCCAGTGAATTCTATAAGGAATTTAGAAGTATACTGTCAGGCCCGATGCTGAATATGTTAAATGATTCATACAGTCATGTTTGTCTCCCACCATCTCTGAGAGAGGCCAATATTTCACTTATCCTTAAAAAAGGGAAGGATCCAGAAGACTGTGCTTCATACAGGCCCATCTCGCTCTTAAATGTGGACTTTAAGATCCTCTCTAAGGCTCTTGCATAAGGGTGGAGACTGTGTTACCCTCTATTATTAAAGAGGATCAGACGGGCTTCATAAAGGATCGCAGATCCTCCAAAAATGTAAGGAGGCTGCTTAACGTAATTCAAGCATGCCAACAGCAGTCAATACAGGGATTGGTAATTTCTTTAGATGCAGAGAAGGCATTTGACCGAGTTGAGTGGCCGTACCTTTTCTATACTCTAGACTGGTTTGTTCTGGGCGAAATTTTCATAAGATGGGTAAAGGTTCTCTACAGTGTACCTCTCGCTGCGGTCATTACCAATGGGGTACGATCAAGCAATTTTAATATTTCTAGGGGCAGCCGGCAGGGCTGTCCCCTTTCACCATTACTTTTTATGTTGGTGATTTGAACCGTTGGCAGAGGCCAATCGTGGGGATCTCAGTATATCACCTCCAGAAGTGGGGTCAAAATTAAATAAGATCTCGCTGTATGCGGATGATGTTCTAATTTTCTTGACAAATCCAACAGTCTCAGTGCCTTGCCTGATACAATGCATTCACGCGTTTGGCGCTTTTTCAGGGTATAAGATTAATTTTGCTAAATCAGAGGCTATGCCTATGGGTGGTCTTACAAAAGAGTTGGCTCTTGCGAGTGACTGTAGATTCCCATTTAGGTGGTCACAGGGGGGTTTTGTGTATTTGGGCATATTCATTACTCCAGTTCTGGATTGGCTCAATAATTTCAAATACTCAATTATTTGAAAAAATTAAACAAGATCTCCAAAGATGGGAGGCATTTCCAGTCTCATGGTTGGGTCGGATAGCGCTTATTAAGATGAATATTTTCCCTCGCTTGCTATACCCTATACGGATGCTCCCCCTGATTTTCAATAAACAAACAAACACTCAGGAGACTGAACAGTTGGTTCAGCTCCTTTATCTGGGTCCGTAAACGGCCCCTCATTAAATCACCCAACTGCAGTTGCCTCACAGATTGTGGAGAGTAGACCTTCCGGACATTAAAAATTACCAATTAAGCTCGCTTTTGACTTGCGTAAGTGATTAGGTTTGTGGGGACCCTCTTTCAATATGGCTAGATATCCAAGTCTCCCAGGCAAGGTGCCCCCTTACCAGTTTGCTGTTTTTGGACAAGGTGAGGACAGTTAGGGAATATTGCCATAACCCAATAGTCATCAATACTGTTAAAGCATGGAGGGCAATTCGGCAGAGGGAAGGTAATATTGGCAAAACATCTTTGTTTATACCTTTAGTGGGTATGCCGAGTTTTCAACCAGGTATGATAGATTCAGGATTTAAACGTTGGGCAGCTAGGGGTATATCTTGCATGGGTGATTTATTTGAGGGAGATGTAACTATGTCCTTCGATCAGTTAGTACGGAAGTACGAGTTACCTAATAGAGACCTCTTTCATTTTTTTCAAGTTAGGGATTTTATTCAAAAAAAGACCACACTTTTGACTGATCCCTACAAATCTGACATAGAAAGAGGGTACTAAGGACTAAGAGTACACTCTCTGTCAGTACTCTATATCACCAATTGGGGGGTGCCACCTCAGATGAGTCTGATCGACTCTGCAGAATGTGGGAAAGAGACCTGGGTGTTGAAGTTTCTTCAGAGGCATGGGAGGATATTTGGGAGAATGCAAGGAAGATATCAATTTGCAATAGCACCCATGCTTTACAGTTGAAGATTCTCCACAGGGTCCACTTAGCCCCAGACCGTTTGTCAAAATTAAACCAGGGGTGTACCTTCAGCATGTCCCAAGTGCAAGGTCTGTACGGGTACTCTTACCCATTGTCTTTGGTCTTGTGACAGGCTTCAAACATATTGGAGCGCTGTGGTGGGTGCAATGGAGAGAATTTTAGGAGTAGGGGTGGAGAAGGATCCTATTTCGCTCCTTTTGGGCCTACCCATTGTATTTCCTGCAGACTCCCATAAGGCAAAACTTTTCAATATTCTTACATTCTGTGCAAGGAAAAATATCTTGCGAGGTTGGATATCAGAAAATCCCCCAGGCCTGTCAGGTTGGCGGAAGATTGTTATGGAGTGTATTCCCCTGGATTTTCTCACAAATATGGTACACCACAAAACTGAGAATTTTTACAAGACATGGCAACCCTTTTTGAAATATCTGGACACAGATTTATCTGCCACACTAACAAGGGCTTTTATATAGCCGTAACAATTGTGTTTCATGAGTCCAGTATCCAGGGAGGAAAAACTGTGAA
This sequence comes from Chiloscyllium plagiosum, assembly GCF_037043375.1. Taxonomy (NCBI): domain Eukaryota; kingdom Metazoa; phylum Chordata; class Chondrichthyes; order Orectolobiformes; family Hemiscylliidae; genus Chiloscyllium; species Chiloscyllium plagiosum. Next base: position 54,427,295 of record NW_028270156.1, on the reverse strand, counting down.
TGTATGAGTGTTTTGTTTGACTGGGCTGAGTTATTACTATTTATTTGTTTGTTGTTAAGTATTTATTTAGTTAGTTAAAAAGCTAGTTTAGGTTTTTTTAAATTTTATACTTTTCTATATATGTTTATATATTCGTATAGGAGGGTGGGTTGGGGAATTTTGTTTTATTATTTGGGTTTAGTTTTGTACTATTTTTGTACTGTTTTGAATTGCATTGTTTTGTATTTGTTGTAATATTTAAAAATCTATTTTTTCTTAATTAAAAATATATTATAAAAAAAGATAATCAGAGGGTCAGTTTGGGTGGACAGTGAGAGCCTTTTTCCTTGGGTAGTGATGGCTAGCACGAGGGGATGTAGCTTTAAATTGAGGGGTAATAGATATAGGACAGATGTCAGAGGTAGTTTTTTTATTCAGAGAGTAGTAGGGGCGTGGAATGGCCTGTCTGCAACAGTCTTAGACTCGCCAATTTTAAGGGCATTTAAATGGTCATTGGATAGACACATGGATGCGAATGGAATAGTATAGATTAGATGGGCTTCAGATTGGTTTCACAGGTCAGCACAATATCGAGGGCCGAAGGGCCTGTACTGCGCTGTGATGTTTGATGTTATATAATTAAGGATAAAGTGACTTAGCACCTTGAAAACATTCAGCTGATCAGCGGGAGGACATGCCAAAAGGCTCAATCATGTCTGACATTGTTTGTTACAGTGAAGCTCATGGAATTACGTTACTCTGCTATGAATTAAATTGTTGACCGGGTTAGCAAGTTGGCTGAGCAAAGGTTAGAGATAATAGGCAATACAAGAAACGTAAGATATGTGGAGAAGTCATAAATTATTTTAAAAGTTATACTTTCTTGTTTAAATTTCAAAATGAACTTTGGATTAAGAATGGCATCAAATTATCATTGATTAATGCAATTGACCACAATTTCTGAAAATAATCCAATCAGCAGTTAACAGTCAGACATCATCTTCCTGGAATGCACACCCTTGCATGGATCACAAAAAAGATCAGATAAGATGTCTTTCTCAGTTAATTCTGAACGAAGGAGAACTACTGAAATCATTGTGCTTGAAGTGGCACTCACAGCTCACCACTAATGTCATTTAAAATACATGATCCTGGCTAAAGAGATTGAAAAAGAAACCAATGATTGAATTGAAACTGACTCCTTAATGGACAGGTGACATGACCGATACCACCTCAACCTCTGGAGAAATTAACTGGAAACTATTACTTCAAGCTGGTAAGAAATAGTTTGTTGTTAACATTGAGACAGTATTCCTGGAGGTTTCAGGTCATCCTTTAGTCTAAATCTCCTTCTTAACCTAGTTTGAGAAGAAACCGTGTTTCTGCTGGAAAAGTGGACTATAACTTTGCCAACTTTTGTAAAAAAAAAGTTTTGTAGCTTCAGCTGACTGATCTCATTGAGTTTGAAGATCTACAGAAAGGAACTTTCACCAAATTTCTGGCATCTGTCAAGAACCATGTGATTTGATGTCCATTTATTTCAGTTCTAAATTAATTATTAATTGTAAATTGTTTTCTTTTCTCTTTGTATGTTTGTTGCAACGATCATCCCCTGGGTTCCGAAGCGTACTATTTTTTTGTTTTAAATTTTAAAAATCTTTTTAAAAATTTGAAAATCTTTCCAGGTAATTTAAAAAAATTGAACAACATAAACAGCAGTTTGGGGAGGGAACAGATTGTGGCCTTATTTAAAAGGGAAAAGAAATTTTAAAAAACTTATATATTGAAAAGGAGAACAATAAAATAATTAAATTCACTTTGTAATCTTGTCCATAAACACAGAATGTTTGCTCATCCAAAACTGAATTCATTGCGAAGATTTTCCACAAAAATCTGTCCAGACCCCAAATCTATGAAACAACCTTGAAATCTATTCTAAAAGAAAAAGCCAAAGAGAAAAAGGCTGGAATTGTCTTTGAAAGCAATGCACACACTGCAACACATTCCCTTCATCTTACTATTGGAGAAAAATGTTAAAAAGTAAAACAAAGACATGTGGACAAGGAAGACTAAACTAGTGAAACCTGACCTCTCTAAGCCCAGGCAGTTAACACATATAGCTAAGATAGAAATACCTACTGAGGCAAAAAGACCTGTTACTCCAGATGTTCCTCAAGCATTTGGGGCATCTGTCTGTAGAAGTGGTTAAAAAGAATTCAAAACTTAAATTGATTGGGGTGCTCTACCTATAATAATTATCCTTGCCAAAAATGGCTAACAAAACTGGAAAAGAGAATTAGGTGCAATTTTTCATAAAATAAAGTAGGAGTGAAAACTAGCTCTTCTATAAAAGATGCTGGAGTTTAAATTACAAACTCAAGAAGAAAAAGAAGGACAAGAAGAAAAAGAAGGACAAGAAGAAATCACAGTTTTATTATGGGAAAATTACTTGCCAAAGTGGCAGGCCATGTGCTCAGAGAATGAAAAACAGAAAGGAGTCAGAAAGAAATCTCAAACTTCCCAAAAAGAATGATAAAGCGCATAGAAATTGGACAAATAGAGAAAAACCAGGAGAATTTTAAGAAGGCTCAGTCAGAATCTGTAGGAATGCACAAAGGTCAGGATAGAATCTCTGGAACTCAAGAGCCTACAAAGCAGCATGTGGAGTCAAAAGGGATTAGTATGGGACCCATGAGAGAGTGTAGAGAAGCAGTGCAGTTTCAGCAAAGTCCTGAGGGTTGCAGAAGGCTGCAAAAAGGACCTGAAGGGGGCATGAGAAAACCAATGTCGATTTAAACATAGAGGGAGTGAGCCTGAAATTGAATTGGTCAACACCTCCCTTGCTGAATTAAGCAGGGACTGGGGCAGTTCCTCAGCAGTGAGGGATTGAGGGCAGAGGCGAGGCCCAGATTTGCAAAAGGCCAATTGCTATTGTGGTCGAAAGTAGCCAGCCTTGTGAGAGGCAGTGTGTCCCAAAGCACATGGAACAGAATTGAGACCAGTTTATCTCTGCAGTAGCTGAATTTGGGGAAATTGCTACTCCATAATCGAGAACAAATTTGCAGCCAGCCAAAAGATTGTTTGAATGCTGCTGATAACTTACAGACATCCAAGACTAGTAAGCACTACACATATTAGTACAGGCCAGAAGGAAGTAAAGGTGCTTAAATGTGAGTAACAGAAGTTAAAAGAGAATGTATACAAAGTGTGGCGAGTGGGATTCTTTTTTTCTAGAGATAAATTGGGGCACAGGAAGTTCCCAGACACACCTGGAAAATTTAATACAAAGCCCACACTCCAACTGGTTGAACAGGAGGTCAGACAATCTGAAATCTTTTCATTTATAGCAGAAGACTAGAGAGATTTCTAATTAGCCCCACAGGCTAATTTGCAGAGGTTGAAAAGAAAAGGAGCCTTTCCGATAAGTAGATCTAAATAACTCTCTTTTTGAATTTGGAATGTGCTAAAGAGGTCTCAAAAGAAATCCAGAACTGTTGATTTCCAAGGGTTACAGAGGATAACAACAGAAGCTAGCCAGACGCTTGTGGGTGAGCATGTCTCAAAGGATATGGAGCAGAGTAATCACACAAAAAGCTGTCAAACTAGGCAGACAAAATTAAAGCAAAAAAGCCTGCACTCCTCCTGTTAGCAGCATAACCTTTCAAATCTTTATAGGGAGAACATGAAAGATCCCTTATAGATAAACAGATGGTGATTACCCCTCGCCTACTTGAAGAGCTGGAGGAGTGCAGTAGGAGCTGGACAGCCACCCGAGGACAGTAGTATTCCAAATGTAAAAGGGCAAGTTGGGAACAACTTCCTCCCTGAAGTAACAGAGTGAGTAAACTTGTGACTGCAGCAGGAGAAATTCAAGTGGAGATAAAACAAAATTAAACCTAAAGCCTAGTCAACTGAAGAGTGCCACCAGAAATTGGCCACCTCTGAGGCAACCAGGTGGAGTCAGTTGAGGAGAAGGAGGGACTGTTGGCTTCCATAGTTGCCAAGCTGTCAGAAACCAGAATCTTAAACTTGAATGCCTGGTTAGCATCCCTGACCAAAGAACTGTGGGAGGATGTGGCCATTTTGCTCGGGAATGTGAAAGAAATACACAGAGATCGGCTGGGTTGGACCCCACTAACAGTCCATGATGTGGCTATGGGAGAACTCTCTCCAATCATCCAAAAGCCTGATAAGCTGGCCTAGGTCAGATAGGAAATCCAATATAAGGTAATTACTCCTGGTGAGAACTGCTAAAGCTGCCTCAATGTTCTAATTCCAAAGATGTTTGGATCAACATGACTGCATTTACTTACCAGGAGCAAGTGTAGTGACCCTGAAAGACTCCATTCCACATCCATACACTTGAGAAATGTGCAGACAAAGTGGACCACTCTGCCTACCTCAGCAAAAACTAACCTTTTGAAAAGGTACTGGCGAGACTCCATAATCCTCAGAATGACAGGAACCTCAGCCTTTCTAACTCTGGAAAATATACTAGAGTAAGGTCATATTCATTGGTCTTACGAACAAAATACCCCAGCAGCCTTTCAGAGGATGATAAACCAGTTATATGCTGCACTGAAATATTGTGCAGTGTAACCTGGATGACATAAAAATAAATAGCATTATTTATAGCAGAGAGAAAATCATAGGTGGTATGGACAGTGGTATGTAGAGAGCATCTGTCTAGACATGGCGCATAATTCTTTGGAAATTCCTTCGACAGTGTAAAACAGCCAGTGCCAGATTTTTATGCTGGAGTTTGCTTCTGCAGTCTTTTAACCTGTGAAGATAAACCATTTGGATTGCGGGAAAGAACAATGTCGTCACCCATGTCTTGTGTCATATGTAAACCCTGGAATGCAGTCGGGTGCTGATAGTGCACCCTCTATTAGTGTGTTTGATGTACAAGAGACGATGCAAAAATGAATGCATATTTCTACTTTCTGTCTGGCAAGAAAACCTGTTTAAAATAACAAATTGACTTCATTCATTTTCTGAGCACCAGAGGAATGTCATGTCCACAAGACAAGAAATATTATAAATTTTTAAAAATATAAATATTTTCTTCCTGAAATGAACATTGCTGGATTAAAATATATACGTCATTAGTCATAAGATATTAACTGATCACAATCTCTCGAAGGATTCCACACAGTTACCAGGATAGAACTTGGACTTATTCCTTCTGGAATGTCACACCCTTGTCTTGTGCGGACCTTGCTGTCTACAATCTCAAAAGAGACCAGCACACAAAATGTCTCCCATGCTATTTCTGAATATTGGGGAATTTTGAAACTAATTATGTCTGAACTGGGGCTAATGGATCACTATTAATCACATTCAAACAAACCATGATCTCAGCCAGAGAGAGCAAACAATTGTTGAATTGAAACTGACTCCTTTAATAGTGGATCAAATGACTAAAACCATTCTGCCTTCTAGAGATGTTAACTGTAGTCACAGGGCACCTATCATTTCAGTCTGTTAAGAAACAGTTTGTTATAAACATTGACTCAGTCATCTAAGAATCTGATTGGTGACACCACAGCCAGAGCCAAGTTTAGCTCAGCCTGCGTTTAGTCTAAATCTCCTTGATAAACTTGAAGTCACTACTTTGAACCTAAAAAGGATAAATCAAAGTACTTTTCAAATGGTGAAAATCTGGAAACTGTAAATGTGTAAAGCTGTTCATGAGATAAATCAATAAAACGTTATCAACTGCTCCAAGAGGAAACTATGTGGCTGTTGGAAAACTGTACAACAACTTCATTGGACTGTGCCTTCATCAATTTCATAAAAGGAACCTTTAGCTGGATGCATGCACATAAACGCTTACAAAAAGGATGCTTCATTGGATATTTATTTTCCAGACTCCACCAAAATTTTAATGAATTAATATCCATATCTTTGAGTTTTAAATTTTTTATAACTGATAACACTTTTTAAAAAATTTCTTTTGTCTTCCTTGTATGTGTATGTGTGTTGCAACAAGCAACCTTTGGACTTGAACTGTAGTTTCGTTTAAACGCTGCAGTGGTGGCATGGTAGCTAAGTAGTTAGTTAGCACCTCCTGTCTGTGTACATCCTCCCCGTGTCTGCTTGGGTTTCCTCCAGGTGCTCTGGCTTCCTACTACAGTCCAAAGATGTGCAGGTTAGGTGAATTGGCCATACTAAATTGCAGTGTCCAGGGATATGTAGGGTAACGGGTTGGGTCTGGGTGGAATGCTGTTCGGAGAGTTGGTGTGGACTCAATGAGCCAAAAGGTCTGCTTCCACATAGTACGGATTCTGAGATTCTACGATAGTTTGTTGCAAATTACTTAAAAATTGGATTTCACAAAGAGTATTGAAGAATAACACATCACAATGTATATCAAAAGGGAAAAGAAATAAAACCATTGTGACACATTGCATAGAAGAGAAGAAGAATACAATAATTCAGTTCACCTCACCCTCTTGCATGTAAAATCTAGACACTCTAATTAGCAGGATGTGATTAATGACATCACACAGCAACATTAGATATTCACTATTTATTGATAACTTCAAAAATGGGCTAGAGATCCACAATAACACAAAGGTAGATGGCATTGAAAATAATGTAAGTAGAAACTCAAGATTACACCGTGATGTAAATATGTTTGGAGAATGAGCAAAAGTGGCAAATAGATTTAAATATCGGCAAATGTGAGGTCACTGTTTTGGAACTGGAAAGGATAGATCAGAGTACGTTTTGTGATGAAAGCTCGAAACATGAAAGGTCCAAGGAGAATAAAGTATTCATTTCCTAGATCATTAAAATGTTGTGGGCTGTTCGAATGAAAATTTAAGGAACATAATATAATGGTGACTTTACATCTAGAGATCTGGATTACAATGGATAGAAGTTTTTTTTTAGATTAGATTCCCTACAGCGTGGAAACAGGCCCTTTGGCCCAACCAGTCCACACTGACTCTCCGAAGAGTAGCCCACCCAGATCCATTTCCCTATGGGCAATTTACCATGGCCAGTTCACCTAACCTGAACATCTTTGGGCTGTGGGAGGAAACCCACGTAGACATGAGGAGAATGTACAAACTCCACACAGACAATCACCCGAGGCTGGAATTGAACCTGGGACCCTGGTGCTGTGAGGCAGCAGTGCTAACCACTGAGCTACCATGCTATTCTCAAAAATTATGCTGCAGTTATACAAAGCACTGTCAATTGGTATAGAGTGTTCAGTTCTGGACATTACTTTTTAATAAGCAGACAATGACCTTGGAGGATAAGCATCATAGATTTACCAGAATTACACATGCTCTCCAAGGATGAATTAAATTCAGAGGAGAGGACTCGGTAAGATGACGGCAGTTCTGTAGAACAGCCAAGGCACACTGGTGTTTTTTGCCATTCCTGGACAACTTATATGGTGGAATTATTAGTTTAAAATCTTACAGAACACATATTTGTTAATATTTGGGAATTTGAGGATGCCAAAGGGAAAATGAGCAAGCAAACAGCAGCAGGGAGGACACTCCCCTGCAGCACCAGGCAAACCAGAGACTGCAGCAACAGTAGCCTCTCCTGAACCCCCAGGGGACCTGACAGACGCTCAGGGATTGGCTGCGGCGATGGAGAGACTTACCTTGAAAGTTGGGGCTGCGATTGAGGAGATTCGTGGGGAGATTTGTGCCCAGATCCAACCTATCGCATCCATGCTGCAGAAGCATGAACAGGAGATCCAAGGCCTCAGAGAGCAGCTGGAGGAGGTGGAGAGTAGAACTAAGGCCTCGGAAACTGCGATCGGATCCAGGTGCTGGAGTGAGAGGTGCGGGTCTTGCGAAACCATATCGACGACCTCGAAAATCGAGGTTGGAGGATAAATCTTTGAATTGTTGGGCTCTTTGAAGGTGAGGAAGGTGAAAAATGGCTGCCTTCACATCGAGTCCAGCAGGCTGCAGATTGAAAGGGCTTATTGGGTTACAAGTCAGGGCCGGTGCAGTGCCCCCGTTCAGTCCTAGTGCACTTCCACTCATATAAGGACAAGCAAAAAGTCATAGAAGCTTCCAGATCCCTGGGAAAAGATCTGCAGGCACTGCTGTACAAGGGGTCAAAAATGATGTTTTTCCAGGATTTCTCTGCAGCTGTAATTTGAGGAAGTCCTTTGCTGAAGTTAAAAAGAGGCTGAGGAACCTGGGCATCCAGTACTCCATGAGATACCCCGCAGTGCTTCGTTTCAGCCACGGGGACTCAGTTTATACATTTGACTCAGCGGATAAAGCTAAAAACTTTGTGGACACTTTAACCGTATTCTTCAGGCCAGTCCATCTATTTTAATGTTTGTTCTGTTTCCTATCTTTCCCTATGTTTTCTCTTCCTTTTTTTTGTTCCTTTCTTTCTCCCTCATAATTTCCTTTTTGGAAAGGGGGGGAAAAGACCTTGGAATACATTGTTCCTTTTTTTTAATAACTGGATTTTCTGATGGGAATTTTTGTGAATGTTCTTTGTTGTCTCTCCCCCTTTTTCTTGTTTGTTCTGTTTCTCTTTTAGTCACAAGTAGGGGTGACATGAAGCCAGGGATGGGTGGAGTGCTCATCCTGACTTTGTCTTTTTTCTGTTGATTTAAGGATCATCTCCTTGTTTTTTTTATCTGGCCTAAGGCTGGGGCACAGTCCGGGTTTAAAGGAGCTGTGAAGGAGGGGATGGGTATGATAAGTGCCCCCTATGGGCAGGGGGAAAAGTCTTCCATTCAAGGTTTTATAGTTGGTTTTCTTTGTAGTTTTTTTGGTAGTAATAGTTGTTTATAGTTATGATAGTTTTTGTATCTATAGTTTTTTGATTCTATGAATCTTTATTTACTTATGCTCGGTGCTTTGTAAGCAGGGTTCTCCCTCCGAGGGGTTCAAGGGTCTCTGAAAGGGGTTATGGCTAAGTGTCTTATTAAATGGTGTACCTGGAACATTCAGGGAAGTCATTCGCCTGTTAAAAGGAAAAAAGTGCTTTCCAGCCTTAAGAGGGAAAAGCTTGATATCGCTTTGTTGCAGGAAACCCATCTTGATGATGGGGAACACCTGAAATTACAACGGTGGGGGGGGGGGGTTATGACCGGGTATTCTTTTCATCCTTTACTACTAAAAGTAGGGGAGTGGCAGTATTTATCCAGAAAAATCTGCCATTCACATTATTAGAGCAAGTGAAAGATGAGCAGGGGTGACTTGTAATACTTAAAGCCCTGATACATGGGGAGGAATATGGAATTTTAAATGTCTACTGTCCTCCGGCTCATCCCCTCAAATTTTTGATTAGTGCTTTCTCTAAGTTGAGTGCTTTTGGAACACGGCACATTATTATAGGTGGGGGGGGGGTTTAATTGTCTTATGGATCCGTCAGTGAACAGGATGCCTTGTGGGCCCCCAACTATTTCTTCGCAGACCAAGCAGGTGGTTGACTTATGCGAGGAGTTGGGGCTGGTGGAGTTTTGGAGATGTCTTCATCTTACCGGCAGGGACTTCACCTTTTTCTCAAACCCACATAAATGTTACACGAGGATTGACCTCTTTCTGGCTTCCTTGGCCCTTCTGGATTCAATTGTGGGTTGTAAAATTGGGAATATAGCTATCTCTGATCACGCAGCAGTATATTTGGAGGTTAAGGCCAAGAGTGAAGGGCTTGGTTTGCGGCACATAACCACTCCAGAAGTGGGATCAAGGGCACACAAAATTACACTGTATGTAGATGACGTCCTTCTATTTTTATTGAACCCGATGACCTCCATACCCCATTTGATACAATGTATCAATTCATTTGGGGCTATTTCAGGATATAAAATTAACTTTGCAAAATCGGAGCCTATGCCTTTGGGGAACCTTTACAATGCGCCAGAAGTTGAAGGTGGCCCTAAGTTCCCTTTTAAGTGGTCACGGGCAGGGTTCCGACACCGAGGCATTTTTATTACTCCCAAGTTTGATCTGTTATTTCGGACTAACTTTGTTCACTTGCTCGACAGTATTAAGCGAGATCTCCAGAGATGGGAGGCTCTTCCAATTTCATGGTTGGGCCAGATAGTTCTCATTAAGATGAATGTTCTTCCTCGTTTGCTTTATTCCATGCGTATGCTCCCTATAATGTTTCCCAGGTCAACGCTGCAGAAGCTTATGGGGTGGTTTCGTTCCTTTGTCTGGCATCGTGGTGGCCCCTCATCAAACTTACTAAATTTCAGTTGCCTCAAGGAGGGAGAGGAGTTGATTTCCCAGACATCAGAAGGTATCAATCGAGTTCCCTGCTGTCCTTTGTCTGTGATTGGGTAGGTAACGATCCATACTCAATATGGCTGAATATTGAGGCCTCCCAAGCAAAGTGCCCTCTTATTAATCTGTTCATGGATAAAATGAGGACAGTTATGGGCCACTGCCGGAACCCCATTGTCATGAGTACAGTCAAGGCATGGAGGGCGATGTGTCAGAGTCAGGGTTGTTTATCCAAGACTTCGCCACTTACACCTATAGTTGGCATACCAGGGTTCCGACCAGGGATGATGGACTCAGGATTCAAATTATGGGCAGCGAGAGGAGTTTCTACTTTGGGAGACTTGTTTGAGGGGGAGGTTATGATGTTTTTTGTGCAACTGAGCCACAAATATGGGTTACCCAGCAGAGATCTTTTCCGTTTTTTTCAGGTTAGGGATTTGATCCAGAAGAAGACCACGCTTCTCACTAAGCCCTATAAGCCCGATAAAGAGAGATTGTTGCTACGTTCCACAAGCACCCTTTCAGTTAGTACTCTCTATCACCTGCTGGATGGCAGGGCCTGGCAGGATATTAATTGGTTATGTGAGGTCTGGCAGCAAGAGCTAGGAGTGGAGATCTCTTCTGAAACATGGGAGAACATATGGGAGAATACTCGAAAGATCTCAGTCTGTAATAGGACATGTGGTACGCAGTTAAAAGTTCTGCACAGGGTTCATCTAGCACCAGACCGTCTGGTGAAGTTTAAAAAAGGGGCATCTTCAGGGCACCCCAAATGTAAAATAAGTGTAAGTACTCTTACCCATTGCTTCTGGACATGCCACAGGCTCCGTGTTTATTGGAACGCTGTGGCAGGAGAGATAGGGACGGTATTGAGGACTGAAGTCAAAGTAGACCCGATATCTCTCCTCTCAGGTCTACCAAATTTACCATCTTTAGACGGGCACGGGAAAAAACTATTTAATATTCTTGCATACTGTGCACGGAAGAATATTCTGATGAACTGGGTGTCTGAGAACCCACCGGGCTTGCTGGGATGGCAAAAATTAATTATGGAGCACATTCCCTTGGACTTTTTTACAAACATGGTGCACCACACAACAGACCATCTTTATAAGACATGGCAGCCTTACTTGAGTTATTTGGATATAGATTTGTCAGTTCTCCTAACTAGGGCGTTTGTCTAACTAGGTTGGATAGATTTGTCAAGCCCTGGGCCCTGGAGGGAGTCTCCTGAGTTAATGTGGGCATATATACAATGCTTCCATTCCTTTGTTTGGGAGCTTTGCGCCGAGCATAGCTGTTCTGTATTTTGTGGTTTTTCTTTTTGCTTTTCTTTGTTTTTGTTTGGTGCTGCTTTGCACAGTGTTAGGGTTTGTTTCGTATTATCGGGTAGGTTAGTAGTTGGTAGACAGTAGTTGTATTGTAATTTGTGTTTTTTTTGTTTTTATTATACTGATATTTGTTATTGATTGTATTTTTCAATAATTTTATGTTTGTAAAGTTTTAAAAAATTTGCAAATAAATATATTTACAAAAAAAATTCAGAGGAGAGAAAACTCAAACTAAGGTGATTTTCCCTGGAATTTAGAAAGCTGAATCGAGATTTGTTCCCAAATCCCTTGATATTGGGGGATTCATAGAACAGAGGGATACTACTTCCACTGGGTGGACAGTCTAGGTTAGGTTATCCTCAGAGTTCGAACCAGATCTTTGATAAGAAATGGAGGCCATTCAGTCCTTTGAGCCCATTCCACCATTCAGTGAGATCGTGGCCAATCATTTACTTCAATGCCATTTTACATGTATTATCCCCTTTTCTTTTGTGATGTTTTCAATAGGTAGAAATGTGTCAATTTTATTGTTCAACATAGTCATCGACTGAGCTGTCATAGCCTTCCAAAGATTCTTTAGCCTCTGATTGAAGAAATTAGTTCTGATTATGACCCGCACCTTAGTCTGACGCTGTGTTCAAGATCCTGCCCCCATCAGGTGGAAACATCCTTCCTGATCTACACTGTCAACTCCAATAAGAATTTAGTATTTTTGAATAAAATTGTGTGGTATTCTCCAGAGAATACAAGTCCAGTCTATTTAATCTTTTGTCATAGACAATTCCTCATTTTAAGAATTAATTTAGTGAATCTTCATTGTACTCCCTCTTTGGCAAGTGTTATGACACATAGAGAGCCAAATCAAATCAGCCTCCCTTTTCCTCCATTCGCAACACAGTAAAATTAAAATACTCAATGACCCTCAAGATTTCCCCAATGTTTCCTCATCAGACTTCAAATAACCAGTATCAGATTTATTGGATAACTGATACTAGACGCCAAGTTTATAATTTAAACAAAGAAATTAACAGCTTATTAATACGTCAGTTTTAGTTGAGTAAGATTAAACAAAAAAGTAATCTTTGTCTATGATTTAAACCCAACCTTCTTTGATTCCAGCCCCCACGCAAAAAGACTGACAGACAGGCAGAATTAAGGGATATATAAAAAAAAACTAGGTGTAACTGTCCTGTTCGCTGAAGCAGTCTCTGTAACATCACAGGCACATGGGATGGTGTCTTGCTCGGTTTCTGAAGACATAGGCAAATGCAAACAGCTTCCAGTATGCCGCGATGAATATTCATTTAATATGTATAACTGAGATTTTATTGTCTGACAAATAGGAAGTTAACCAGAGAGCAATCAGATCTCCTTTCTGTAGCTTTGGCAGGCTCAATCCTTCTGCCAAAAACGCACAATTTAAAACCATTGCAAACTTTGACTTTGTTTCCTTTTTGTTTTCTTTTCCAACATTTTCTTTGTTAATTCGCACCATAACTCCCTGTTAATATCCAAATATCTGCCATCTGTTTGAGCATAACTTAGCTCCAGAACTGAAGTGTCGACAGGATCATTTGATATAGAATCAACCTACAATTAACTTTGGGCCTGGCCTCATAAACAAATATCAGTTCGTGTGTTTTTTGAAAACAAACTGCTATTCACACTCCAAAGGTCATTTTCAGCCCTCAGCTTCAAACCAAAGATGACAAATCTTTTTAGAAAATGAAGGTCTGAACACAAACATATCTTTCTCTAGGTAAGGAAACCAAAATTGTGCACATTACCCCAAATGTATTCTCACCAGAGGTTTATGTAATTATAGTAAAACATCTCAGTAGTAGGCAGGGTAATTGGGGATGCATATAAATCCCAGGGATCATGGGTGAGATGAAGGTGAACAAAAAATGTATGATTGATGTAGTATTGAGTGAAATAGAAGGAATGGGCTAAATGAGTATTTCCCTCCCTAGGTATTCTGAGCTTCATTCTGACCAGTGTTGATTGACATTCTACTGGTATCCATCTTTATGATTGTTTCCTTTGTACTGGGTCATCTCAAGGTACTACAGCATTCAAACAGGAATATGGCAGACATCCAGTACTATGTGAAAGGTACATCAAACTCTTCTGGAGACAAAATAATCATTTAGAGAAGAACCTAAGATACATGGAGGAATTGGAATGATAAGTGGTAGATCTCATTTGATATGGGCAAAGTAGAATCATCTGATTGGAAAGGATGATAATCCTGTCAGTGAAAGCAAAGTGGTATTTTTCTGCTGGATATTGCCAGGGAGTGGATTTGGGGAAAATAGTGGATGGACCTTTGTAGCCATCAGCACAGTGTCTGGCAGGAATCATGAGATAAAATAGTATCTTGTGCTGTCTAGGCAGAGTAATAGAACTCAAATCTCAGCAAGTATTGAAATTGTATCTGATATTGATGTAATAATTATAAAGACTTCTGGGCATTGATAAGGATGCAAGGAATGTAACACAAACATTTCGGAAGTAGTGATGGAGGTAGGCCATAGGACTTATTTAATCTGCTCTAACATTCAGCAAGGTCATGGCTGAAATATTACATGGACTCCACTTTGCTACCTTATCTCCCTTGTGCCTACAAATCTGTTGATCTCAGTGCTGAATATACTCAACTACTGAAAATCAACAACCTTCTAAAGTAGAATACCAAAGATTCACAAGAAGAAACTTCTCATCATAGCTCCAAATGACCAGCTCCTAGTCTGTGATTATGATCCCTAATCTATACTCTTTCAGAAAGTAACTTCTCAGAAACTTCCTGGTCAAGACCTTAAGAATTTTAAGCAGTTCAATCAGACCACCCCTCATTCTTCTGAACTCCATTGTCTGTAGCCCAATGTCAGTATCTGTTCACAGGACAATTATCCCAGGAATCAATTTAGTGAACTTTATTGCACATCCTTTAAATTAATTATTGTTAGGACTATGCAAAAGTAAGTGCTACAAATGCTGGAGATTTGAGTTGAGAGTGTGGTGCTGAAAAAGTACAGCAAGTCAGGCAGCATCCGAGGAGCAGGAAAATCGATGTTTTGGGCAAAAGCCCTTCATCAGGAATGAGGCTGGGAGCCTCGGGGGTGGAGAGATAAATGGGTGGGTTTGAGGCGGGGAGAGAATGTAGTTGAGAGTACAATAGGTGGATGGAGGTAGGGGCAACGGTGATAGGTCGGAAGGGAGGGTGGAACGGATAGGTAGGAAGGAAGATAGATGGGATGGGTCGTGAGGACGGTGCTGAGCTGGAAGGTTGGAACTGGGATAAGGTGGGGACAGGGGAAATGAGGAAACTAGTAAAATCCATATGATGCCATGGGGTTGGAAGGTCCTGAGGCGGAAGATGAGTCTTTCTTCCTCCAAGCATTGGGTGGTAAGGGAGTGGCGAAGAAGGAGGCCCAGAGACCCAGGACTCTATCGTCAGCAGAGTGGGAGGGGGAGTTAAAGTGTTCGGTTACAGGGTGGTGGGGCTGATTTGTATGGGTGACCCAGACATGTTCTCTGAAGTGCTCTCCGAGTAGGTGTCCTGTCTTCCCAATGTAGAGGAGACTGTATTGGAAACAACCGATACAGTAAATGACGTGTGAAAGTGCAAGTGAAACTTTGATGGATGTGGAAGGCTCCTTTGGGGCCTTGGACGAAGGTGAGAAGGGGATGTGTGGGCGCAGGTTTTGCAATTCCTGTGGTGATAGGGCAAGGTGTTAGGAGGGAACGTTGGGTTGTTAGGGGGCGTGGTGCTGACGAAGTAATTGTGGAGGGAACGGTCTTTACAGAAAGCAGATAGGAGTGAGGAGGGAAATATATTTCTGGTGCTGGGTTCCCTTTGTAGGTGGCAGAAATGTCGGAGGATGATGCGATGTATATGGAGGTTGGTGGGATGGAAGGTGAGGACTGGAGGGTTCTGTCCTTGTTGCGGTTGGAGGAGTGGGGTTCGAGGGCGGAGGTGCGGGATGTGATGAGATGTACTGGAGGGCATCATCAACCATGTGGAAGGGAAAATTGCGGTCTTAAAAGGAGGAGGTTTTTTGGTGTGTTCTGTGGTGGAACTGGTCCTGTTGGTAACAGATGCGGCTGAGGTGGAAGAATTGTGAATAAGGGATAGCATTTTTACAGGAGAGAGGGTGGCCCCAAAGGAACCTTCCACATCCATCAAAGTTTCACCTGCATTTCCAACGTTATTTACTGTATCCATTGCTCTCAATGCGGTCTCCTCTACATTGGGCAGACAGGATGTCTACTCACAGAGCGCTTCAGAGAACATCACCGAGACACCCACACCAATCAACTCCACTGCCCCATGGTTTAACTCTTTAACTCCCCCTCCCACTCTGCTGAGGACATGCAGGTCCTGGGCCTCTTCCATTGCCACTCCCTTATCACCCGATGCCTGGAGGAAGAATGCCTCATCTTCCGCCTTGAGACCCTCTAACCCCATGGCATCAATGTGGATTTCATCAGTTTCCTCATTCCACCCTCCCCGTCCTCCACTTTACCCCAGTTCCAACCGTCCTCATGACGTGTCCTATCTGTCCATCTTCCTTCCCACCTATCCACTCCACCCTCCTCCTACCTATCACAATTGCCCCCACCTCCATCCACCTATTGCACTCTCAGCTATCTTGCCCCCCCCCCCAGCCCCACCCCCTCCCCAGCCCCACCCCCTCCCATTTATCTGTCCAACTCCAAATCTCCCAGCCTCATTCCTGATGAAGGGCTTTTGCCGGAAACATCGATTTTCCTGCTTCTCGGATGCTGCCTGACCTGCTGTGCTTTTCCAGCACCACACTCTTGACTCTATTGTTACGACTGTGACAGGAGGAATGTTGTGGTAATCAGGCCCCACTACTCTTCCAGTCAATCATTAGTATAAATGTGCTGATTCAACTGTAAAAATTGTCAATTGTTTATCTATTATCTATATAATAAAAACATTTACCATGCTTCTTTAATTCAATATAATTTGTTTATTAGAAACAAAATTTGTCTTTAAAGCAAGTGGAAAACACTGACAGATGAGGTATGATCCAGAATTAAAACAATGACACATTGACATATCACAAGGTAAATCTCTGCAAAGGTGTTTTTTTTTTGAAAAGGAAAGCAGAAAGGAAAAACAAACTGTGTCAGCCAAGTGTTTGGAAACAAAGGAGAGAATGCAACGCCTTCTCACGTCACCTAATTTGCTGTCAATGAAGCCACATTGCTGGCAGCTATAGATTGATGGTGGATGTCGAGTTCTATTGTAGTCACCCTGTGGTTGAGTCTTTAGAAAATGATCACAGTTGAGCTTTTCACGTTTCACAAGGTAATCATAATTGCTGGTATTTGAAAACCCCATCAGGTTCCCAAGAACTTCTACTGAGAACTTAATTTCAGGAGAGAGACTCACAGATTCTGGGGCATCTCCCTTACTGATTCTTGGGTTTGTTAAATAAAATGCAAAGCCCAGAAAAGGTTGCTGAGCAACCTTTAACTTAAAAACTTCCGAGTCTTCAAAGCCAGGTTTTTCTGTAATTAAGGCAATAAACCCCATTGCTTGATTTTTCTACAAACAGGTAGTGAACCGCACACATCAAATTGTTGATCTAACTCCTTGTTTGTTCTAGAAAATGTACAAACTGTTTCATATCTTCCATTTTTCTCTAGTATTTGGCGTTCCCTCTAATTCTTTTTCCTTCCACGCAGATCTCAAGATCCATGCGTAGTAGCGATCCGCAACAATGTGCCGATCGCCAAGCAAAGGCCATTGGAGTGGCTGAACACATGCACACCTGTGTAGCTTAGAGGAGATGTTGATAGTATGCATGTGTATTATAACAGTATATCTATCTTTGTTCTGGGTGTCGTCTTAATCAATTGTAGCAAGAATTCCTTACAAATAGGGGTGGCATTCCATTTGCCCTACTAATTCTTGCTGGAGTTGCATGTTAACTTCCTTCGATTTAAATCCAAGAATTTCAAATGCCTCTGAATGCCAATACTTACGAAGGTGTCAGTTTATAAAAATATTGTGTAATTCCGTTCTTTTTATTCGAGTGGATCATTTCACCTTTTCCCACGTTATTTCCAGATTCTCATTCATTCCAATTTGTTATGGCTCCTTGACGTCAAGGGTTAGTCACTCTCACCTCAAGGCCCTTTCGTATGTTGATCAGTAAGATTATGACGATCTTAGTTATGAGCTGCAAAAATTAAAAACATTTAATTTGACGGAAAGAAGGTTCAGAGGTGCTATGTATCTGCATTCAAAACCTGAAAGGATGTGGACAAGATCAACATCATTACACAAATACTACAATTGATGCAAATAAAACACATTTTAGTCTGAGAACAATTTAAAAATTGGGAACTTCTCTGAACCACAATGCAAATCATGACCTCTATTTTTGCTTTAATGGATTATGGTGAATGTCTCGAGCCACGCTGGTCATTTATTACTGCAGAATTACAGATGAAGAGTGTAACCCTGCAAGGCATTATTCTTAATTAATGCGTGAAATGTACGGTTAAAGCAGGTAGAAGGAGCATTGACATTGGAACACAACTACAATAACATGCTTGTAAGTCACAAGTACTGAAATTTTACCCCAGTGATTACCTCCGAGAACCAGTCCTCTACCATCAATTTATACAAAAGCTTACAGTTCAGCAAGAGGTTACAGTTCAAATGCTGTTTGTAACCAGTATTCATCAAAGTAGTGTTGCCCCTACCTTTGAAATCAAATTGTTTGGGTAAATTACAAGTCTCATTCTTGCTCTCTAAATTTGCAAATAACTTTCATACCTCTTCTACTATGTTTTGTTCAGTGGACGACAGACCAGGATGTGGCTGATGCTGTCCATTCAGTGGGTGTGCAGGATCTGCTGGAAATCAAGTTCTATGAAAACCGGGCTAATGGGCAGTCTAAAGGGTGAGTGCATATAAAAATTCAGCTAAGCTAACTGTGTATAGTTAGGTTTCGTAATAACATCTCCTTGAGGTGCTAAAGATTAAAAAAAAATCATTTATGGTACCATCTGATTATATCTCCTACAAAATCTGTGCTTCAAATCGAGTGAACCACCTTTTCAACACTATCATGAAGTGCTGATGACTCATGATGTAGACAGGTGAAACACACTTTATGCACAAAATCTAATAATAATCAGCCAGTCAAATTGACTGTGCCTGAAAGAGATACATTGTTCAGGTGCGAAAGTTGCTGCTGATAAGTAATAAAAATCAGTCATAGGTAGCATCAATACATTAGTACTGAGGTGGAGTGGTGTCCATCAGTGGTTTCTGCACACTGAAATTCTAACTTTCAGCTATTAAGTCAAGGCTAGAATAAATATTTCTAAATCAAACCTGGGTCAACCATTTGAATGGTCGAACCATTCGTTATATCAGCATCCGGGTCTTCCAGTGCACCTTCACGTTATTCAAACTAGGAAAAGAAAATTAATGTAAGAATGGCTGTGGACAAGAAATTATGATTTAACTTCAGTGTTGTTTATTTTGTTCTTCCTGTTTACTTAAAGGTGCGAGTGACATGTAGGAATATTGGTTTTGAAACAGTCCAAAAATTTGGGCACAAAGCAACTGATTTACAGCCCAAAAGTAAATGACACTAATACACAGTATCTTAGGGATTCTATGTTTCTGAATAAATCACTTTATATCCTTTCATCATTTTAACTGCACATTGATTGTTTCCTTCATCGTACTTGCTACCTTTTTCCAATTTCAGTTTTTACATTTTCTGCTGGCACCATGTTTAAGGTAAATATATTCAAAACAAGAATGGCACTCTGGTGATGCCACTGGAGATCCACAGCAGAAATTTTCGTGTTTGTGAAATTTTCATCCTGTGTTCTGTTGAAGGTCAAAGAAGAGAAGGACAGCTTTTCCTGGGCTCCTGATCCATCTTTTTCTCTCAATGGACACTACAAAAACTGATTATTTGGTCATTATCACATTACTGTTTGTGGAAGTCTGTTGTGTGCAAATTTAGTCTTCAAAATATGTATTGTGTAGTGGAAGGTGAATATATAGACCTTTCGCATCCTCAGGATATCATAAAGCTCTTCATAGCCCTTATATTTACTTTCTTGAAATGTTATCACACTCACACAGGCAAAATTGAATAAAAGGATTGAGAATGCAAATTACACATTGAATGTTATTGGGCTTGGGATAACAACAGCAGAAAGATTAGGCCCTTGATGAATAGATCATTAAAACCGTTCCTTTGTGCTTCCAGGTGGTTGAGAAAGCAGATAAATATTTGATACATTTTTGAATGGGATTAATAAGTCAAGGTGGTTATATTCAAGTTGTACAGACAAGACCAACTTGAATTTATATTGTACCATTAACAAAACTGGATGTCTTAAAGTACTTTACAGTCAATTACCTTGTTTTGAAGTGTAATCACTGTTGTAAAAGACAGCTAATTTGCACACAACAGACTTCCACAAACAGTAATGTGATAATGACCAAATAATCAGTTTTTGTAGTGTCCATTGAGAGAAAAAGATGGATCAGGAGCCCAGGAAAAGCTGTCCTTCTCTTCTTTGAATTGATTCTGTGAGATTTTTTGCATCCACTTGAACAAGCAAGTGAGGCCTTGGTTTAACCTCTCATCTGAAAGATGGTATTTCCTACAGTGCAATATTTCCTTCGTACTTCACTGGAGTGTTAGCCCTGGAATGGGATTTGAACCTGGAACCTCGATTCAGAGGCAAGAGTTTGACCAACTGAGCCATAGCTGACACTTGGTATAGCACATTTGGCTGTGGTTTATATGTTACAGATAAAGTAGAATTATTGGAAGAAATACAGAGATGGACTGCAAAACATGATTCCTATACTAAGGGGTTGAGTTAAGAGGAACAAATACCTACTGCAGTTTTTAAAAAACATTTTTTGCAGAGAAAGGAGATTTTAGTTGGACATTGAAGATGTTCTTTGGTGTGATTAGATTGAGCCAATGTTCAGGACTAAGGGATACAAATAGTGGAGTTAAGGAAAATAGGACATGTAGGCAATTTTTTAAAGCAAAAGAAGAATAAAATTGTGATAATTTGTTTTGGGAATAATATGGAATAAAGTTAGGTTTTTGAAAGGTTCAGTGATTTCTATTAGGAATATCATATTAAAAGAGTTCTAGCATCATTCAGGGGCATTGATGTGAATTTAAGAGAAAAACCCCGTCCAAAACATTACCATCTTGCCTTGTAATACATTTATTTACATGATTAAACAACATATCACATTTTTTCGAGGTGTAGCATTGCTCCACCTTTTTAGTGATGCCACATGCAATCCTTATTCATTAAATTTGACACTATAGAAAATCTTTTCCAAAAAATTGCCCAGTGTATCCTCAGAAAAGAAAAAGAGGAAGTGAAGTAAAATTGGGCAATTGACCTTAGGAAATAGAAGCATTGACCTTGTTTGATTTTACTTTTTTTTCCTGAAGTGACTTTGTTATTTTCTTGGCATGGGATTAATTTTTAAAACTAGGTTATTGTGATGGGTATGTAAAATGTGATGTATCTACTTTAAATTTATAGTTAATATGATTATTTTTGATTCTGCAGTAAAACTGATTTATTTTAGTTTTGCAGAGGTGGGTGCTGGTGGTCATTTTGGGATGAGCTCTGGAGAGAGGAGGTAAATTTGGTAGATATTTTGGGGTGGTCTCTTTGTAGGGCAATTTGATCTGAAGGATATTTTCTATGTTGCCTGTGGCTCAGAATCATAAGACCAATTTTGTGAAACTAACAAAATGATTAATTATTTGAGAAAATAATTATTTCACTGTTAATTGCAGTGTAACCAGTTCAATGAACACCCAAGATTATAATGATAGTTTTTAAACTTTTTAAAATACCTTTAAACCGATGAATGTGAAATTCAGCGAGGGTTCCCATTCCTGATTTTTAGTATGTCCTTCTAAAAGTAGATCTGTATGTGGATATTGATTAAGAATCCAATCAGATTTAGTTGTGATGACCACTGTGATTGGGCAGATTTCCCATCTTGTGGAAAATTACTCAATCTGAGGTTGCATATCCGAAGTTTGATGTGGTGCAGTAGACTGTAGGAACTCATTGAATTATACCACAACAACAAAATTTGGTAGTTTTTTTTCAATATTCCATTCAATGTCAGTTATGCTCGGGTAGAGGCTACAGGTTTCAATTTTGTTTGAATATTTTATTTCATAAATCGTCATAAATTACATGTACGGTTGATAGTGTTTACATATCATTCAGTTGAATAATTCTTGCATTTCATTGGGTTGCTATGAGATACCAATAATATGCTGTGTGATTTTTTTTCCCTACATGATGACTGGGGATATGAACATTAAATTGCTGTTGTGCTTTTCAACTTAAAAGTGTCTGGTGTTATAGATATAATGAACACTCTGGATATTGTGGGGAATAGACGATGGATAGATTGTTCACATTTGTGGTAACATTAGTGAATTTGATCTTGCAAACTAAGTGTTTAACATGTCATTAATCTCTCGCCAGGATTTCTCATTTACACTGAATACAAATTGCATTAATGTATAATAGTGAGAGAAGTTCCAGAAGTGTATTTAACATCTAAATAAGGGAAGATACAGTTCAGCTTTGTGTTAATTTAGCAGATGATTAACATGGTGAGTTGGGCCAGAAACTAGCAGCTCATACATTCAGTCCTCCAGTTATCAGATTGTGGATGCAAACAGCTCATTACCACAACGTATGTACTCAAACAGTAGATGCCCAAATTGTTGGCATTTGTGACATTAAAGTGCATCTAATTTGCTAAATATTATAAACTTTTGGATTTCACACCTGGTTTAGCAGATTTGTAAAGTGCAAAAGATAAGTTAATGCTTTGGATAGAGCCTCTTTGTCAGAAAACAAATCTGTCTTCTCATTTGAGATGCTTTAGGACCTGCACTGCAACTGTGCATTTTTAGTTTCTTTTATTGTCAATGTTAACAAAGGTTTTATTGCTTTTTACTTTGTTTGGTCTGCATGTTATTTTTTTCTGAAATACAGACATTTCTGCCACTTGCAATAGCAGTTTCTAAGCCTTGACTCAGTTAATGATGTGACAGATATTAGCTAATTCAAGAAGTATTTTGAAAAAAAAAATCCAGACTCTCTTGCCAGCAAAAATAATGTGATCTGAATTAATTGACCTGAGGCAGTCAGCCCTGAGATCATGAGATGAGTTGGTGGTGTGAATGGTTTGAAGTGGGCGTGGTTGCAGGATGTGCAGGTATCTGCACCAGGAATTGAGGACATTTGATTTTTGGAACACGTGGGCAGAATGAAAAGACTGTAATGATGGGCTAGGACTTTTTTCACTGGAGTGTAGGAGGTTGAGAGGTGACCATATAGAGGCTTATAAAATTATGAGGGGCATAGATAAGATGAATAGCAAAGGCCTTTTCCCTCGGGTAGGGGCTTTCAAATCTGGAAGTGAGAGGAGAAAAAGGGATCTGAAGGGCATCTTTTTCCACACAGAGTAGTGCATATGTGGAATAAACTGCCAGAGAAAGTGTTACATACATGTACAGTTACAATATTTAAAAGATATTTTGACAGGTACACGAATAGGAAAGGTTTAGAGGGATATGGGCCAAACGCAAGCAAATGGGACTTTTGTTTGGAAGACCTAGTCGGCATAGGCGAGATGGACTGAAAGGTCTGTTTCCATGCTGTGAGAGTCTATGATGCTGAGCAAGTTACAATGCAATATATATGCATGTTTATCAAAGCCATAAAATTAAACAATGTTTTAAAGATAAAGCAAGAAATACTAGAAGCCTCAGCAGACCAGGCAGATTGTGTGTAGAAGACTTCTTTCTTCTATGAAGAAAAAAATTCCATTGCAAAATAAAAAAAAATTATAATGGGAATTTGAGAAATCAGGAGCTAATTGTACTGCATGTTGGACTACTAAGCCACCTTCCCCAGGGTCAAAGCTTGGATTGTACTGACTTTGCTAACCTCTACCAGGGCAATTGTAGAATTCTGCAATCTAGAGGACAGAACTGAACTCAATTAATATCTCAGAATTGAATAATTTGGTGTGAAAGTATAAGTTGCCTGGCACCCTGAGCACTATGTCTAAAGTCATGAAAAAACGTCAGAATCACCAAGGTTCCTTAGATAGCGCTTTCAATACCCATGACCTCTACTGTCTAGGAGGACAAGGGTAGCAGATACATGGGAACACCACCATCTGCAAGTTCCTCTTCAAGCCACTCAATCTTGACCTGGACATTTATTTCATTTCCTTCAGTATTGTCAGATCAAATTCCAGGAACTCCCTTCTTAACAGCATTGTAGGTGTCTCTACACTAAATGGGCTGTAGTGTTTCAAGAAGGCAAGTCAATCTCCCTTCTCAAGGTCATTTAGGGATGGACAGTGAATGCTGGCCTAGCCTACAAAGCCCATACCAATTGAATACGTTTTTTTTTAAATTGAGTGCTGCACTAAAAAGTGAGAAAGGAATGGAACAGAGTACAGCCCTATCTTGTTTTGATTGTTTCTGAACTTAAGATTCAAATTGTTTTAAATACATCAATACAAACTATTTTGTGTTGTCTCTCCACTGGTGACTTATTGAAGCACATTGGAGAAGTGATTTAAAAATTACAGGAGAAGCCTAAGATCACACACAATCATATTGATAGCAGAGCAGGCTTGACAGATCTTTCTTTTCATCCTGTTTCTTTGTTATTTTGTTTATTCATAATCAAATCAAGTGATAAAATTATGATATCCAAAGTCTGACATAACTTATAGTAATATGGCAAGCTGAAACAACAGTGAAAGTGAACTGGAAATTTTTCTTCTACTCATGCCCTTAATAGCATTACTTATCCTCCAGTGACTTGCGAAAATGCTATATTTTGAGCATGAGTCAGGACAGCAAATTTTAGCAGCATTTCTTAATATTCTTTCTTAGGATGCATCCCTGACAAGGCCAGTATTTGATGTTCATCCCTAATTGTCTTCGAGAAAACTGTGGTGCGGTACTTTCTTGAACTTCTGCAGTTTGTCTGATGTTAATGTACCTGCAATGCTATTAGAAAAGGGGGAAAATATCTGCATTCTCGAATAAACATCATCAGTACATGTGCATTTCCCACCAGGATCCTACTGGGCTGCAGTCAGCAATATTAATGCTTGTCTGATTATTTATTTTGAGGGGTCAAGAGACGATTCATAAGAATGACCCCAGCGATAAAGGTTTTTTTTCACATGAGTGGTGAAGGACCCTGGGGCTGTATTTGATGGAATTTAGAAGGATGAGGGAGATCTCATTGAAACTTACAGAATAATGATAAATCTGGAAAGAGTGGATGTTTCACTGTTAGGAGAGACTGAAACCACAGCACACAGTCTCAGTGTGAAGCAAACTCAGTACAGTCCCAGCTTTGACCCTGGGACACATGGCTTACGTAGTACTCCAGATTAAAGTGGTGCTGGAAAAGCACAGCAGTTCAGGCAACATCCGAGGAGCAGGAAAATCAATGTTTCGGGCAAAAGCCCTTCATCAGGAATAGAGGAATAGAGTCCTTGTTTTTACCTTACTTAGTACTCCAACATGCAGTACAGTTAGCTCCCAATTTCTGAAATTCCCATTGTCATTTTATTTTGCAATGGAATCTTTTCCTTCATAGAAGAAAGAAGTTTTCTTTACACAATTTGCCTGGTCTGTTGAGGCTTCTGTATTTCATGTCTTTATTTTTAAAACACTTAAAGAGGAAGGAGGAATTTCTTCAGCCAAAGGGTGGTAAATCTGTGGAATTTGTGAGCACAGAATGCTCTGGAGGCCAAGTCATTGAGTTTGTTTAAGACAGAGATAGGTTATTGATTAGTAAAGGGATCAAGGGTTACAGGGAGAAAGCAAGCAAATGGGGTTGAGAGTCATATTAGCCATGCTGAAATTGTGGAGCAGACTCAATGGTCAAAATAGCCTAATTCTGCTCTGACGTCTTAGGGTCTGATATTCGGGTCACCCTAGATTATACCCCTTCCCTTGGCTTATGCAGGAAGAATGGGTATCGGGGTGAGATAATATGAAACTATTCCATTTTAGAGAGAGTATCTAGCATGGGTCAGGCCTTCAGGAGAAATGGGGAGAAAAATTGGAAATGGCTTGCTACATTGTTCTATTGTGATGAGTAATGGTGACTTTTTTTCTTTTGTCTTCCTTTACTTTCTGACCAGGTTTGCTGAAGTATATCTGGGCTCTGAAAATTCCGTCCGATGCGTCATGGAGCTACTTCCAAAAAGAGAACTTCATGGACAGAGACCAGAGGTTATGCCTTGCAACAAACAGAATCTCAACCAGTTTGAAGCACAATCCAAGAAAAGTAAATCTTTGGAAATTCTACACTACATTAGATCTTCATTAACTTCTTTTCAGACCTGTATGTTTATGATCCAGAGTAATACCTGTACGAGTGGAATGGTAGAAAACTGTTTCATGTCCAGTCATATTGGAGATTACTCTGGTCCCATGCTAGTAAGCCAGTTACTAACACTGGCTTTTTGTGGCACAATATGTTTCCATTTGGTTATTCTAGCACATGCAAAATTAAATGGAAGTATTGTCATTAGATAATGAACTGAAATAGTTCAATGGATAGTAAATTTCAACTCCATACCTTTGTCATATTAAGTTTTACAGGAGCAGGAAAACACATTTCTCTGAAATAGCTGTTCATCAATGGGAAAGCAAAAAGCCAATGTTTTTCGAAAAAAAAATATTTCTACTAAAAAGCAGCAGTGGATATAGGAAGTGTCAGTACAATCTAGTGGGTGAAGAGAAGCATTTCAGCTGTATATTACACAATCAGGCTGACAGTTTTGGTTCAGAAGGAATATGATTGGGGATATTAATTCTTCTATTCACCATTGTTTTCACTTCCTACTCCTCAACAGTTTAATATGACAAATGTTTCTGTTTTCATATTTGTGAACTGTAAATGTGTGTTTAAATGAACATTTTGGAAATATGATGGAAGGAACAGTGCATAATATCGTATATTTTTTCAACAGATTTTTTTGTTGTGTTGTGACCGTATTGCCCATTCCCATCAGTATTCTCAGAGTCCACAATCTTCTGCACGTTGTGTTGCAATAAAACCTTGTATTTGTGCAGTCAGTGCAAAATTAGATCTTACTGTGCTGCGTGGTTGAGGGGGTAGAGAAACAAAGCATTTCATGATGACAACTTGAGACTTCAGACTGGACAGGTGATGTCTTGCATGTTGTGCATCATTTCTCTTCAAGGGTTTAGGGGTATGTTCTTCTCCAAAAGCTGGAAACATCTTTTTGTACCACTGCAAAACATGCTGACTTTACATTTCTGTGTATTGACTCATAACCTTCAGAGCTGCTTGCCAGTCCAGTGGTTTTACCTGTCTATTCCAGTTTAATGTGTGCCTTTTTCTAATGCTTTCAGCAGGATTAGTTTTGTCTTATGCACTTTAAAAGATAATACACTTTGTAAATATGATTCCATAAAGGGGCAGAATCCTAATCTCCCTTATTTATCAAACATTATAATTTTTATTAGCATTTTCTGTAATTTTTTTTGTAATAGATTTACATGAGTGCTGTTAACCTTGGGAACTGGCTAGAAAGAGTCACTGGGTCTAACAGTGTGAGGAGAATAAATTAACATGCTGTTAATTCTTTTTTTTATCAATACTACTTCGATCACTCTCTCTCTGAACTTCCCTTTTGTTCAATTTAAGCTTCAACCTTTTATTCTATATCCTGTTCCTCGCTACATATTTGTTACGTCAAATTCAATATTGTTGCACAGTTGCAATTTCATCTTATTTTTTCTCGATATTTTTGGAACACAGGGCTCCTCACCTCCTTCAGCACTTCTTAAATAGTAAGTCTACAGGTTTTTAAAACCCAAACTTGACAGTATTTAACTAATATTTCCTGATTCTTACTTTTTAAAAAAACCTTTATGCTGTTTTGTAATGTGAATCTTTGCCTAGTTTCTAAACAAAACTATTTTTAAAAAAAGTCCCGCCTGCATCAGATCTTTGCCTCTTTCAGTCACCTTGACAAAGTTACTCATGCCGATGGCACTGATATTATGATGTTAATTCAGCTCCCTCACACTGTCAGGCTCAGTCTCTGTCAGTTTTGGAGTACTGAACAAATTTTCCCCCAAGCACCAGTAACGTATTTATCTTTTAGACTGTGTTTGTACCCGTGTGTGATAACTATTGTATCTTTAAAATAAAATACATTGATCACACCAACCTACAATGAGGCTTGATGATACACTAATGTAATAAAATCACCCTCTTTGATTTTACTCTGCAATGTTGCATCTGAAATTCAGGAATTTCTGGTAAGTTGAAAACAAAACTATATACAGCTGGTTAAAAAAATCCACAGGAAAAGAACTTTTTAAAAAATCTGCATTATATATCTTAGTCATTTTAACATCAGAGGAGTGTTAGGACAAGCCAATGTTTCTAAATTTTTGTTGGGATCAAATATCATGAGATTGAAAGGTTTTATTCCTTTTGTTCATAGTGCCAACTAGCAGATAATTACCTGGATGAGGATCCATTTAGATCTGTTTTATTTTGGTATTGAATATTCCTTTGATCTTCATTCTCCTAACAATATTCTGCACTGGGATGCTGCTTACCTTAATGTTTGTTTGCACCACAGATACTTTCTATCTATCACTGTTTGCATGTAATAGGAATTGAATAATGCAACTTGTCCATCAGTCATTTACTTAATTTCTTCACCTTCTTCTATTCATCTCTGCTCCTTCACTGCCTCTGTATCTCTTTTATGCTTTCTTTCCACCTTCTATCCTTCCTAATCCACTTTCTTTCTATTCTACCTTCATTTCCTTCCTCTTATATCCTGCTCTTGAGTCTGCATGCTCCCCAATACTCACCCTCACCTGACTGTCCAGCTCCTTCCATTTGGTTATCCCATCCCATTTCTCTCTTTAATGGCCCCATGAAACTACTTTTTATGCTTCTTTCATCCAAATCACTATTCCATCTCTTCCACCCTGTTACTACTCGCCCCACTTCCCTCAATACCACTTTCTCTGAATCCGCTTCTTCAGCTCATTCCACTGTAAAACTTACTCAACTGTCCATAAATCGTCATTGTTCCCTCTTCCTGTTTCCACCCCTTATCCCCTCTTACATATTCTTCACCTTGTCACCACTTCCTGTCCACTTCATTCCCTATCCCCTGCTCCTACCTGCTTCCCCACCTCCCTATTTCACTCCTTACCACATCTTCTGCTGCCTATTTAATCTGTTCTCTATTTCCTCTTTATCTCTCTTGCATGTAGCTGGTCCCTTGCTTTCTCTACCTTCCCCATCCTTTCCTATTTTCCCCCTCCTCTTTATTACTACTTGCCCCATTTTTATCCTCTAGTCTCCTTTCTGAAGCTATTAATTCTTGTTCAGGCAAGCTCCTTGGGCACCCACAGCTCTCCACCAACGGTTCATTTGAGTCCAGCTTAACTGTCTACATTTGTAGTTTGTGAGATCAGGTGAATCAGTTTTATGAACCTGGGACTCGTCTATATGACTTGATTAAATTGCACAGTCTTCACTGTAAGACAGTTTGAAATTGTGAATCAATGAAACCAAATTTCATTCCAGTAGCTTGATTTTGAATAATATCTGACAGCGATTAAATTTTGGGAGTTGGGGAATTTGGAAAACTACACGAGTTCGTTTTGGGGCTGCAGTTATTTACAACATATTAATGACTTGGATGACAAAAGTGAATGTATCATGCCAAGTTTTCAGATGACACAAAAGTTGTTGAGAAAGCAAGAAGTGAGCATGATACAAAGATGACAGAGTGATATGAGCAGGCTAAATCTTGGTGAATATAATGTGGGAAAATATGAGGTTATGCACTTTGGCAGAAAATAATAAGTGAGCTGAATATTATTTAAATGATAAAAGCTTCAACATAGAGGGATTTGGGGATTCTTGTGATGACTTACTAAAATCTAGCAAATAATTTCAATGTGTAATAGGGGAGGCATATGGGCTTTACTTCAAAGAGAATTGAGTATAAAAATAGGAAGAGTTGAAAAGGGTGGCGCTGGAAAAACACAGCAGGTCAGACAGCATCCGAGGAGCAGGAGAGTTGATGCTTGGGCTTATGCCCTTCATCATCCTTTCTCATTTCTTATAAAGGGCTTATGCCCGAAACGTCAACTCTCCTGCTTCTCAGGTGCTGCCTGATTTGCTATGCTTTTCTAACGCCACATTTTTAAACTCTGACTTCTCCAGCATCTGCAGTCCTCACTTTCTCATATAAACATAGGGATGGCTTGCTAAAGGTACACGAGGCACTAGGCTGATAACATTTGGCGAGCAGTTTTGGTCACCTTATCTCTGGCATTGGAGGCAATCCAGAGAAGATTCAGTCTGTTGATTCCAAGTATGGGAGAACTTTCGCATGAGGAGAGGTTGAGTAGATTGGGCTGTATATATTGGAGTTTAGAAGAATGAGAGAAGCCCTAATGCAACATACAAGATTATTGAGGAGCTTGACAGGGTAGATATGGAGCGGTTGTTTCTCCTTTTGGGCAAGTCCAGGACCAGAAGGCATACTGTCCGAATAAGGGATCACCCTTTTAAGACAAAGATGAGAAATTTCTTCTCTCAGCAGGTATTGTTTCTGTTTCTTTACCACAAGGTTAGGTCTTCTAGTACGTTCAAGACTGAAATTGATTTCTAATCTGTAAGGGAATCAATTATGGCAATAGGGCAGGAAAACAAAACTGAGGATTATTAGATTAGCCATGTTCTCATCAAATGGTGGGGTTTGATGGGTTGAGTGGCCTCCACCTTACAGTCTTATGGGAGGAGGAAATAAATGTTTGTGAGTTTGCAGGAAATGGAAGAACAGAATGTTTGTGACTCCAAAATGTTCTTAACTCTATAAATACAGAATCTATACAGATGAAGGAGGTTTGACTTTTTTTAAAAAAACTACCTTTCTGATGTATTTTTTTAAAAATTTTTTTTGTCAGTTTTGATTGTGTTGTGTTCTCACACTGGTTTAAAATAAAGGTTCCTGCTGATAATGGCATTGAGTTAAGCTGGCATCACCAGCCTTCTGACATCTTAACCCACATGGCTGTTTTTAAATACAAGAATTTGGATCACAGGTTTTCAAATTCTCCACAGGGGAGAATTGCCTACAAATGTAGGTCAAGTATTCATTCATGGGATGTGGTTGTCATTTGCAAGACCAACACTAATTTCCCATCTCGAATATTCCTCAAAAAGGTGTCAGTGAGTTGCATTCTTGACCTGCTGTAGTCTATAATTTTCTGCTGATGATACTTTGTGTAGTTGCTTGGCATAACTGAGAGGCTTGTTCAACCATTTCAGGTGCCTTTATAAATTAATCACACGGCCATGGGTCTGGAATTACAAAAGCTATTACAGTTAAGGACTAAGATTTCCTCCCCAGAAGGATATCAGTGAACCAGAAGGGATTTTATGGCAATCTAGAAGTCTAGTGGTCACTATATGTTCTACTAGCTTTTTAAAATATTCATTCACAGAATGTGGGCATCAATGGCTGTGCCAGCATTTATTGCTCATTCTCGGTTGCCCTTGAGAAGGGCCTTCTTGAACCACTGCAGTCCATTTGTTTCAGATTAATTTGCAGCTGTCTTGCTGAAATTTGAACTTGTGTCTCTGGATCATTCATCCAAGCTTCTGGATTGCTGGTCAATGTAACATTTATGTTACTGTACTAGCTTAACTCCAAAAACTGATCATATATGAACAGAGGTCGATGACCTCAGCAACCCATATTGGATCCTCTTTAGAATCCCAGTTATTGTGTGTCTGGGAAACATTGCAACTTGTCTCCTCAACTAATGTCCAGGTATGCAATTATAACAGATCTCACTGGATTGTGGTTAGTACACATACGACAGAGCCCCAACTGCTTCAATGGCTGAGATAAATCAGCTAAGACGGAATCTGGGAGAGAACCTGGAACGTTTCTCTTCCTTATCATGTGGTATTCATATGCTCTTGGCCATTGAACCATCTATCTCAATCATTTTTATTCATAATTGTAGCTTCCTAGAAAATGTGATATACCCAAGACATAAAGTGTTTCAAAAATGAATAATCTATAAAACAGGGAGTGGGATAGTTATTATAATTGTCTGCCAGATAGGTCTACCCTTTCACCTCTTCAGTGTCCAATATTAGAATACAAGAAAGAAAGAAATAACTATTCAGTGGATTTCTAAACACTTGTTCATGAAAGTGAACACATGAATTTGACCTTGATGGACAACACTTGATTAATCGGTACTTTGATTGTCACTTTGATTAATGGGTATCCCTATTGTCTTTGGGTACCAAGCTAATAGCCGGTTTGGTTGAAATTGTAATTCTGTATATTTCAACTTCTATATTGACATTTGCACATTCTACTCTTATGGATACAGTAATAACCATTTAATTCGAGGCATTGTCCTAATTTATTTACAATTAGCATACTTTTAAATGGTTATCATTAAACTGGAAGATAATAGATTTGCCTTCAAAAATGTGTTTTTGTGCTGTGCTGGCATGGATGCAAAATGGCTATTTTTCTACCACTCTCTTGAAGGCTGCTTGGAGGACAATTCCAAATGTATTGCAATTTTTAATGAATGAATTAAGTTATCATGGATTGTAAGTCAGCACAGGATACTACCCAAACCAACCTGTTCTAACAGCCAAACATGGACTTTCTAACAAGAGTAGCTAGATAGTAACGTAATGTAGAACTTTGATCCAATATCTGTTCACTAACCAAGAATTATATCAACCTTGTTGTTTCTCCTGGATGAGATGAACTGTCTCAGCAATAATGTTCAAAATTTTTAATGCATGTATCAAAGCTAAAATTAGAAACAATAAATCAGGTAGAAGGTGGCCAGAATTCAGACATCCCTTATTTTTCCTGTAAGCATCCAATCAACTTCTCTATACACACCAACAATACCCAGCTTTATTTCTTCACCATCACCAATGTCTCCACCCTGCTTCTTGTATTATATGACATTAAATCTTGGATAAACCACATGTAGTTTGACTGAAAGCATCCTGCTTGACTTCTAACTGAACATTGTATCCAAACCTTCTATTCCTTTTGCTAACCCAGTTTTCTCAAGTTGAATCTAATGATGGATTCTTAGTGTCCACTTTAACTCTGAGCTGAATTTTAGATGTCCACCAAATCACTGTACCATGTCTGCCTCCAACTTATTTCTTATCATTGTCAAAATCCTTATCAAATGTCTTCATCATTTCCAGGCTTGGTTTCTCTCATGCTGGCTTCCTGAGTTTTACTCTATATTCACTTCCACTTGATCCAGGTGCTGCTGCCATATTCAACTGTGCATTTTAAGTTTATTGCCTTGTTTAATGTCATCTTTTAACACATGCCTTTCATAGGCCCTCCCTATCTCTAACACAATGACTTCAAAATCCTCATTTACAAATCCTTTCATCACATTTGCTTCATTGTGCTTTACTGTTTTCAGCCCTCTTTGCCATTCACTTCCACTGCTTTTACAACTTCAGTCTATTATGTGTTGTTTCCTGTTGCCCAATGGCCACGCTCTGCTTCATGTGACAGAGCTTTCAACTATCATTCCCTTGAATTCTGGAATTGTCAATATTTCTTTTAATTTTGCCATATCTCTATCCGCCTTCAATAGCTTTCTCAGAACTTATATTTTCAACCATGCTCTTAGCCACATCCCATATTTCATTTCCCAGTTCCAATCTGAAATCCTGTACAAAGGCAAGTTTTCAAGTCAAAGGAAAGAATGGGCTAAAATAGTATGAGGTATAATTAAATATTAATTTTGGCTGCAAGGATTAAGATTAGTTTATTTGTATCTTGTGAGGAATAAGAACACAAAGTAGGAGCAGTATTAACTGTAGTTCTAACAAATTTTGTAAAGATCAATTTTTAACAGATTAAAGGCGAGAGATGAGTGAAGGACTACCTGTCACATTAGAAGCTTGGTTCTTGTAATTTGCCCAGGAGAATGAAGAAATGCTGTTAATAAATATGGAGGCAGTATTAAGTTACAGTCAGTTCTTCTATAATCAAATGGTTGCGTTCTTGTGCAACCCCGTATTATAGAAAGATTAGAGACAGTACCTAAAGTGTTGGCGATGTAATTGCATTACAGCCAATATATGTTTTAAAAGTTCGTGCTTTAGAAACAGTGTCCCCAATTTGTCAATCTCGTTACAGCGAATTTGCATAGACAAAACACGTGTTATAGCAGAATGACCCATGTTGATCAGACCTTAGAATGGTAGACAATTATTAGACATAAAAATATGCTCTCAACATGCCACTCAAGATTGGACCCAGGGACAACACTTGTATGTACTTCATTTATCTTATAGGTATATGAGAGTGTGTGTTAATTATATTGGTTTGTTTTAAGTTGGTTTGTGAAAGCTGCCTTAAAATTTTGTTTATGTAAAATATAGCACATTGTGTTAGGTTTTGTTTGGCTTATAATCATTGGGATTATATGTAGTCCCAATGTTCATGACATGAGGAAGATTGGAAAGATTGGTGAAAACGAAGGAGAGCTTTGAAGGAAATAAAATGTGGCATGTTAGAAATCTGCCATTTGTAACACTATAGCCAGATTCAGATGATCTGCAGCCCAATATCAGTCTGATTTTGTGAAGTCTGAGCATCCAGTAGAACCAAACTCACTTTCTGGTTTAAACATTTGGAGTATGATTTTAACTATCTGAAAGTGGCTGTGGTTTGCGTGAATTAAAATCTCACCTTTGGTTTTTGAAAAGTAAATATCACAATTCCAAAATGAACCTCAAGCCTCTGGAAATAAGGCAGACAAATGAGAAAGGAAAGAAAAAGAAATGGGAAAAAGGATATAAATGGATGAAGACAATCACTGTACCCTCTTATGGAATTATAGCGAGTGAGAAATGAACTTCCTGTTTCCAAAAAACAAATGCAAGTTATGTAAAAAAACATATTGAAGTCAGATTCTGTGTCTGTGAATCACTGGACATTACATTCCAAGTCGCATCTCTCCTAGAATTTTGTAAGTATCCGTGGTTCCTCGTAATTTTTATTGGTATGCTCAAGTAAATTGTGTCCTTTCGGTATTCAAATCAAAAATAGCTCCAGTATAAAATTTGGATTATAAAACAGAAAATTCCAATTGAAGATATGACTTAAAAAATCTTCTAAAGCTAACAATGTACCTTCACAACCGTATCTCTTGTTTTATCAGCTTTCCTTATCCCTAATGGTACTGGCTCACTTTGGAGCTACCTTTGAATACCTTGACTAATTGGCCTTTTTTTTTGTGAAAACATTGATGGTGAGTATTAGCAGATTTTTCCACTGTTTCTGTCTTCACAGATCCTGTTTTCACTGAAATTCATGCAGGTGTGAACATATATTTGCACAATTTCCAGATAGTCATTGGATAGTGGTCGGCACCAGGAGTCCTGGCTGATTTCCTTGACATAATCCCTTGCCATCCTTCAAGCTTTTTACTGTAATGGGACTAACCTCAATTGTAATAACTTTAAATTGACAATTAAGCAAGAGGCTTTCTTGGATATATTGCTTTCTTCAATTTTGATTAGAATCTTTTCCCGTTATGCACTGAGAGAACTCTACAAAACAAATGAGATGTATTCTGCTATGTTGTGGTAGGGCAAAGAACAACTAGCTGATCAGTCTTGTGCTTCCTCTAACTTTGTCTTGATGGTTGTATTTGGGGAGGATTAGGGGTAGAGGAATAATGTTGAAGTACACATGGCTATAAAAGTGTGGAGTTTTCTTCTTAGTTTGGCATACAGTAAAATTTGAGTTTACAGTCAAGTTCCGTT
This sequence comes from Chiloscyllium plagiosum, assembly GCF_037043375.1. Lineage (NCBI taxonomy): Eukaryota > Metazoa > Chordata > Chondrichthyes > Orectolobiformes > Hemiscylliidae > Chiloscyllium > Chiloscyllium plagiosum. The sequence continues at coordinate 54,391,753 of NW_028270156.1, read as the reverse complement.
GCCCTAGTTCATTTAATTGGGACAAGTTATAATGGAGAGTTACTGTACTTGTATACATCTGAATCCTTCAATTGTGGAAACAAATTTCTCCCATTATCAAATTTCACATTCAAAGAATTCTGTTCAGTTGCAGAAAATGGTTGAATTTTGAGAAAACATTCAGAAGAAATGATGTTATTTACAAGCTAGAATAAATACAATGTTAATTTCATATTGTGTAGGTAGTTTGCTACATCCGAAAGGTTTACTAATTCAACAAGTCTAGCAATAACATTGAAACCAATAAGCTATTGCTACTTTATGCAAAATAGTACTTCACTGAGTGGTCGAAGAGTTTTGTACAAGAAATCCTTATCTTCTCAAGATAATTAAACTTCTGGTTTCTGCTTATCAGATCAGGGGATGTTTAAACATTGAAGACGAGATCAAGATAGCAATATAGTAAAAAATAAGTTTGGCAAAATAGTTTGTGCATTCAAAATTATTTTCCAATGTATGTTTAATTTATTTACTGAGTCATAGGTTATGAGTACATTTTACTCAAGATTATTACTAGGTGATGGGTGGGGTTTGAGGAGGAGTATAGGGAACTCGAGCTATGTTGTCCATCACTGCTTAAATTAGAAGATGGTATAAGTTATTTGTTTTTCCCCTTTGCTAGCTCCACTTCATTCATTCTGTAATCTGATGTTCTGGCTTACATTCTTTACTCTATTTTGGGCAGGCGTTCTGAATTAGTGACAAGAATGTGCAAAGACTGACAAGGGCTCTTGTGTCACAATGGTGGTGTCCCTACCCCTGGACTGGGAAGCTCGGGTTCAGGACCCACCAGCTGTAGAGGTGTGTAATAACATCTCTGAACACATTGATTAGAAAAATAGGTTAAGGACTGACCAGGGCTTTTGCGCACTGTAGTAATACCCCTACCTGTCTTCAGGAGGCCAAGGTTCAACTCTCACCTGCTCCAGAGGTTTTGTCTTAACAACAATTCTGAACAGGTTTATTGAAAAAAAATGCAAAGACTGACAATAATTTCACCTCAATGCTTATCCCTCTGACTGTGGAACAGTGCCTGGCCTGTGCTCAAGTTTTCTGTCTCTACTTTAGCAGGAAGATGAACACTCTGAATTAATAGGATAGCAAACCCTTGTCTCAACCCTCCATCCCCTGCATCTTTTACCTTTGGTGACAAAACTGTTTCACTTTGTAATTTTCCTACCCCATTCCATTTCTTGTCTCTTGCTACTTGTGTACTCACCTCTGAAAATCCCTTTAATTGAACTTTTGATCTTCTGTAATTTCTGCTGCCTCCTGCCTGTTCAGTGTTTTGAAATCATGATAATTTCAAAGTCACATGATCTCAATCTATATTCACCCCACATTATTGTAATTTTTTGAAAATTAATATATTATAATTAGCTTGGATGTAATCAGTTTTAGATGAAGTAAGCACAGCAACACAATAGAATATTGCAAGCATCCTGCTTTTCTGATTCTTGTGTTCTGTTTGATATGGTCTACAACTTTTTTGTAGAAATTTTAGCAATAGGAAAGGATCAATAATGCATCATACTAATTCACTTTCTAGCATCACCTACATCTAAAAGAATGTACTGTTTGTGTAAACATAAAAATAGTGGCAAGAGTCGTCCCCAGGTGAAGCACCAACATATGATGCAGAGTTTGAATAGATTATTAATGTAATGATGCTGCTTAAAAAAATGTTAGCAAAAAAGATCGCTCAACACACTCCCACATGTGGCTGTCCCAGTTCTGACCATGTAAAGTCTAAGGGTGTCCATTCCCATTGGAGTGTATTCGCTAGTTGTGGTTACTCCCAGTATCAGCTGGTACTAGATGCCTACAAGTTCTTCATCAGAATGTGGAGGTTTGTGATTTGGAGTAATCTGTAGGATAGAGTTAAATTTGTCAGTCTCAGCAATTTTAGCTTATTGTGTGGAATCTTTTTCAGTATTCATGATTGTTTTCTTTAGTTGTGTCCACAAATCTATTGTGTGATATTTATCGTTATTAAGGCTCAGTAGTAGGAAGCAAATAATGATTCTGCTTTGTTTAAATGTCTTTAAATTTATGAAATGTCTTTAATTTATCGTCATATAAAATTTTATGCTTTTAAACTTTACTGGTTTTGTTGTATTTTAACTTTACTGTTTTTATAATCATTAGACTATAAAATATGGAGTTAAGAAAATAAGAATTTAATTCATCAAGTTAGGGGTCTTTACTATCCATAATATTCCATCACCACCGTCTGTTGATTCCATGCACGATGGAAATGTCTTCTACTGACTAAAATCTTTAACTCCGTTTCCCAACAGACACAAATCTAGACATGAATTGACTTATTTGTCTGATTGAGACATATAAGATTATTAAAGGATTGGACACTCTGGAGGCAGGAAACATGTTTCCGCTGATGGGTGAGTGCCGAACCAGAGGACACAGCTTAAAAATACGGGGTAGACCATTTAGGATAGAGATGAGGAGAAACTTCTTCACTCAGAGAGTGGTGGCTGTGTGGAATGCTCTGCCCCAGAGCGCAGTGGAGGCCCAGTCTCTGGATTCATTTAAGAAAGATTTGGATAGAGGATAGTGGAATCAAGGGTTATGGAGATAAGGCAGGAGCAGGATGCTGATTAAGGATGATCAGCCATGATCATATTGAATGGTGGTGCAGACTCGAAGAGCAGAATGGCCTACTCCTGCACCTATTGTCTATTGTCTATTTGGGAATCTGTTCCATATATCTCCCATCCTTTGTGGTTAGGTGCTTTTTAAATCTTTAACTTTGTTAGTGTCATAAATTTGAGTTGTGACTTAATACAACTGTTGTGGCCAATACTAAAGACATTTGTGGAGACCAGTGGATGATATTTCATTGACCTTTCCTATTAAATAACACTTCACTGGTAATCTATGGCTAGTAATGTTACTTTTAAGTTGTGTAGATGCACAGTGAAACAATAAAGAAATTGCTCAAAAAAGTTATAAGGAGCATTAGTGGTTAGCAGACATTTTAATCCTAGCATGGTATTGATGGTAAAAAGTAAAACATTTTACAAATGAATCAATTTTTTCTCATTAATCTGATTTATCCTGCATTTGTGCAAGACATATTAACTCTCCATCTCTTTAATCAAGCTTTTGATCACTTGTGATTTCATGTCAAATTCTGTCTGATAATGTTCATGTGAAGTTCAGTGGAAGTTTTTAAACTACATTAAAACTGTAAAGTAAGTGCAAATATGTTGCAGTGTACAAAATACATATTCTTTATGATGGTGTGTCTCTCTAATGCTTGGCAAACTCTACAATTTAATTAAGTGCCTGTATTTGTCTTGGCATAAATGTTTAAGTCAAAATATACTTAAATGCTTGAAATAATTTTCAGCTCTTGCAATTGTTACCTCCACCCCAAACCTAACTGAAGCAACTACTTTTGCTATCTATCAACCAGAGCTAAAAGTATATGTGCTGAATAATGCTTTACAAGCCAGAGTGGCAGCTTTCTAAACAAGCTGAAATTGACTGTTAGAACAGTTGAGCTTTCATTGAATGACCAACACTGATGAAGTTTTTTTTACGAAACCTAACCTCTTCCCCTGCTGAATAAGTATGAGATGTAGAGATGTATAAAATCATGAGGGGCATGGATAGGATGAATAGCCAAGGTCTTTTTCCTGGGTGGGGGGAGTCCAAGACTAGAGGGCATAGTTTTAAGATGAGGGTGGCAAGATTTAAAAAAGACCAGAGGATGGTGCATGTATGGAACAAGCTGCCAGAGGAAGTGATGAAAATGGGTACCATTGCAACATTTAAAAGGCATCTGAATGGGCATAGAAATAGGAAGGGTTTAGACATATATGGACCAAATGTTGACAATGTGACAAGGTTGATTTGAAATGTGTGGTCGGTGTGTACAAGTTGAAGGGTCTGTTTCCATGCTGTATGACTCAATCACACTATAACTACTACATGCTTGGACACTATTAACTTTTAAAGTTGTTGCAATCTATTTTAGCTAATCCTTATGCTAATTTCCAGGATTTTCTTTCTTGGATGTCCACAAAGCACCTCTCCAGCATTTCATCAGAGAATAAATGTTGGTCGTGCCTGGTCAAGCTGTTAAATATGTATTATAAATTTTAAGATTATGTCCTCTTGTCTCACATTCATCAAGTTTCTCTTGACACCATCAATTTCTTTCAAATTCCTAAAAGGTTAAATACATCTTAACTTTCTATATTCCAAACATGTCTAATTTATATAATCGCATCATTAAACCCTTAGAGCCTTGTAATATTCTGGTGACTCATGCTACAGATGAATTTAACCATTCTAAGGTAGTATCCAGAACTGTACAGGCTTTTGTATAATTGCGGTAAAACTTCTGATCCGTTATATTTCAGTCTTCTAAATTTAAAGGCTAACTTCCTGGTTGTCCTTTTAATTTTTTTGTATCTGACTGCTGCATTTTCACGGCCTGTTGACCACCTGTTCTCCTAAAACCATTTGAACCTCTCCCCTTCTCAGATTTCACCATTTCAAAAATTCTCACGTCAGTCCATTTTTGGTCTAGATTGATACCTGCATTGAAATTCATCAGTCATTGTTTTTTGCAGTCAGAAAGTCATAACATTTTCTCTGTAATTGTATGCTGTGTCTGTAATACTTATAGTATCGCCTACCCTTGTCACCAAACCTGGATGTATGGCTGTCAGGCATGTTATCTAACTCATTGTTAACTGTGATCAACGTTGAGGTCTCAATGCAGATCCTATTGAGCATCACTAGTCGCTTGCTTCTAATTCCCTTCAATTCCCTTCGCATTACACTTGGGATACTAGTCTCTTAAGTGGAATATCATTGTATGCCTCTGGATTAGTTACTTACTCAAAAAAAAGCATTAGATTTGTTAGACATGGCCAGCTATTAAAAGTTCAAGTTGGCTCTGCAAACCGCTCATATTTCTTCGTCCTCAGTCACTTTTGTCCTTTGATGTAGATTCCCTCAATTGTACTTCAAACATAAACAAAGCAATTCAATTTTGGATACTCTCTTGCAGTTCAACATTGAAGTAACAGTTTAGTCAAACATTTCCAACTAATATTCTACTATGAATTATTGATTCTCAGTGTCACTCATTGTGGTAATTGGAAAAAGTCACATTTTATTTTTGCTAGTCTTCTGTGACGTGCTTCTAAAATTCTGTTGATTTCTCTACGAAAACTGAAAGCCAGTGGCCTTGCTGATTTGTTAAAAAAAACACGGAAAGCAGGTTCTCTCTCGTCTGATTAGTGGAGCACTGGATAAAATCAAGAGTGAAAATAAAAGCAGATTCCTTCTGGTCTGACTGGTAGAACACTGGAGAAACATGACCAGTGGCGTAAGGTTCCTTTGGTCTAACTGGCAGAACACTGGATAAAATCCAACATGGGAAATTAAAACAGGTTCCTTCTGGCTTAATTAGTAGAACACCAGAGAAACTCGAGCAGTGGAAATGAAGCAGATTCCTCTGGTCTAACTGGTAGAACACCGGATAAAATCAGTGGAAATAAAGATCTTCAAGGATCATTGCACATTCCAGTATGCCCTGTTTTTATTGCTAGATTTTTTTTCAACCCTGTACAAATGAATAGATTTTGAAGTTAGGACTTCTAGAAACAAACGCAGCTTTTCAAATAAACTTATCGGATGAAATTCATTCTTATGAAAAATAACAAAATTTAATGCCTTCAAAATTAAAATGATAGAAATAAAATTACAGAAAAATGTACATTCAAAGTGATCCTTTTAGTGGGTCATTAATTAGAGAAAAGTTGCATTCTCCCATTTTTTTAAATGTAGAATACCACTCTTAAGTGTTTTGGAAAAGTAGGAACAAAGACTTAATTTCTCTTCTTGCTCTGAGAGACTAGATTTGCACCACACTGAGATAGAGGTGACAGTCTGCTATAAATAGATATTAGAGTGTTTGGGAAACTATATTCAGATCCCAAGAGCTAACAGTATGAGAGGTACTCCACAGCTTGTACAGCTTGCTTTAGTTTAGCATCATATCTGAACCATTTGCAAAGCAGCTGAAAAGCAGTTGTTACGCCAGCAGGTGGTGCTATTTTGAAAGTGGACGATCATTACTGTTGAAATACTAGACATTGTAGTTTAGGCTGAATGTTCTTATGTTCCAGTATGCAGATAGCCTCACTTTTGGGAGCATGTTTTCAAAATTAGCACATATTCACAATTTAAATGCTCACTTGCTTTTTAAATGTTTCCACAGGACAGAATCCCCAGAGAAGCCAATCACATGACTCAATGAATTCTCCAGACCATCGAGATTCTCCACTGCCACGGAGAGGGCCATCACCAGCTGAAAATGCCGCAGCACCACCCAGGAGGGATAAATTACTGCCTTCCTTTCAGTTGCCTGGTAGGCTCCCGTATGGTGAACATCCACATGGAATACCACCGCCAGGCCTTCTGCCCCCTCCTATGTCACTTGCTCTCAACTCTGGATATGGACCCCCACTTCAGGTGCAGCCTGGACCCCTACCCCCACCAGGTGCATTCTTAGCCCGACCTGGTCCTCCAGGATCTCTTGTACCTCCGTTGCCACCAGGACTCCCACCCCATTTGATAGTACCACCTCCAGGTGCTATTCCACCTGCACCCCATATTAATCCAGCCTTCTTTATACCCCCAAATGCCGGCTTACCTTCACCAGTTGATAGCAGAGGACTTCCACCACCACCTGGGGATGTCTATGGCAGGCCGTCACCGTCTCAGTACAACAGAGAGGAATTCAAACGTGGAAGGTAGGCACAGATCTATCCAGCTGAGTTATGTAATTTTATGTCTTCAGCTACTTTTCAATTTATAGAGTCACAGATTCATATAGCACAGAAACAGACCCTTTGGCTCAACTCATCCATACGTGAATTGAAATAGCACTAAACTGTATGGACATGGAAGAAATCTTGTTACACTCTTCTGAATGACTTACTTGATCACTGCTATCGGATTGAAAGGAATGATTAACAAGTGTTCTGATTCCTATCCAGTGACACTCCTTGGATCATTTGGAGTTTGGATGAGGACAGAATTGGGCTTGATTGTGGCACAATGTGAGCTCCAGTGAGTAAGCTGAAACTAATTTGAGGTTGATGAGATTTGTCTGACAAAGGGACAGGAAGGTTAGAATCTCAATGTCATAAATTTATGGGAAATTCCCCATTACAGTGCCATGGGAACTTAGCTAAAACATTTTGAGGCATGTTCTTCCCAGCACTGGCCTCACTGCCTAACTGTATATGTTGCTTTTAATTCTTTATTTTCATGCCGCAGTGTACAATTTGCATTGCTCCAAATTGAATTCACTGATGTCAGTGAACAGTGGACATAGAACTCCCATTGTGTTGATGCTGAGGGCAGTAGGGGAAGTCAGGGTTAGAAAAGTAAAAAAAATTAAAATTATTTATTATATAATAAGCTTTCATTTTTAAAGGAACTCTGCAGCCTGTGTGATTATAGTGAATGGCCACCGCATTAACTAAAATTTAAAAAAAAAATCTGTTGAGCTAGATTTCATTCTGGAGTCTGTCTTGTCCAATATATCATTCAGCTGGGATCATAACAAGATGCAGAAAAGATATGTGAGAATTTTTCCAAGAATGAGGGATTTCATTAACATGGATAGATTGAAGAAACTGGATAGATTGAAGAAACTCCTTAGAGAAAGATTAAATAGAGATTGAATGGAGGTGTTCAAAGCCTTGAGTGATCAAGAGATAAACTCTTTATACTGGTGGAAGGGTCAAAAATCGGACTTCAGATGATTGACAAAACAACCAATGTTAACACGAATTTTTTTTTAGACAAGTGGCTAAGGATCTAGAATTGGACTATCTAAGTGAATGGTGGAGACAAGTGTAATAGGGCTTGCAAAAGAGGAGTGAATAAGTACCTGGTGGGAAAATACTTCTAAGACAGAGAAGAAAAAGTGAGGGATGCAATTATGTCAGTTAATCTTGCCATGAGTGGCAAAGACATGATGGGCCAAATAGCTCCTAGAAATAAAACTATTAATGTTATTAGTATTATCTAATTTCTAGCAGATTACCTTTATTTGCAATGCAGAGGATACACTGTTTAAATATTGCCAAAACATTAAATTGTGATAATGTTCAATGTACTGCTTTGTTATTGATGGAAATCAAGAGAAAATTTGATTTAAGACCATATGGTCTTTATGCTGTAGTCAACCATAAGTCATATTTGCTTCTAGTCACATTTTGAAGTCAATTAAAATTATTTTGTCACTAGATGTCTGAAAAATGTACTTTTGTGAAATATGATAGTAATTTTAATGTAATGCCTGTAAAGTAAAGGGTCTGTCTCAAGGCATATTAGCATTGATTGTATGTAATCTGGGATTTTCACATACTTGTGAATGCTTGGAGTCTAACATGCCCTGTCCAGTGGAAAAATAATCTATAGGTTAATGTAAGGCTAGTTGTTGTTTGCAATTAGCGGTTGTTTGGCTTCTCTAATATGGCAGATCATAGGTTATCTCATGATCAGGAGAAAGCTTTAAGAAATAATGGGCTTTCTTTCTCTTTATTTTTGAGGTTATACAGTGCACTACATACAAAGAATGAAACTTGAGTATCAATAAATCTACTGAATATTTTAATCAGATGCTGTTTGTAAATAGGAATAATATTGCCTCCTATTGGCATTTGCTCACTTTTGTCTTAGAAAGCATAAGAAAAGGAATCAGCTCTGTAACACAGCCAACCAAACAGGCTATGAATAGACATCCATAGTCACACGGAGCACCAAGACCCTGAAGTGAACCTGAAAAACTTGATCACTTAGTCATCAACAATCTAGTATTAATTTTCTGACCTTGTTTCTATCAAACTTTGAGTTATTACTTGAGGGATAGGATGAGGTGATGGCTAACTGTTTTATTTGGATTTATGTGTGAAGAATGAAATGCCTTTCACTTGGCAGAGATCCTGATTCCAGTAGTCCTCCTCTTAATGAAGCAGAGTTTGAAGAAATGATGAACAAAAACCGAGCGATTTCCAGCAGTGCCATCTCCAAAGCTGTGGCTGGAGCGAGCACAGGTAAGTAATTCAGCAAGAGTAGGCCTTCAATACAATTTCTATGCATTTAATAACTTGACAGCTACAAAACTGTACTAATCAACAATGAGTTAATATTATAGGTATCAGAAAACGAGTTTTGAGAAGATTTGTAGCTCAGGTTGAGGTTTTGGATGTAGGTTTGCTCGTTGAACTGGAAGGTTCATTTTCAGATGTTTTGTCACCATACTTCAATAACCTCCGGACGAAGCATTGCTGACGATTCCTGCTTTCTATTTATATGTTTGGGTTTCTATTGGTTCATGATATCATTTCCTATTGTGATGTCATTTCCTGTTCGTTTTCTCAAGGGGTGGTAAATCGGGTCCAAGTTTGTTGATAAGAGTTCCGATTGGAACACCATGCTTCTAGGAATTCTTGTGCGTCTCTGTTTGGCTTGTCCTAGGATGGGTGTGTCGTCCCAGTCAAAATGGTGTCCTTCTTATCTGTATGTAAGGATACTAGTGAGAGAGGGTCATGTCGTTGTGTGGCTAATTGATGTTCATGTATCCTAGTGGCTAGTTTTCTGCCTGTTTGTCCAATGTAGTGTTTCTTACAGTCCTTGCACAGTATTTTGTATATGACATTAGTTTTGCTCATTGTCTGTATCGGGTCTTTCAAGGTCATTAGTGGGTTTGCCAAGGGGTCTGAGTTATCTGGTTGTCATTTCTGAGATGTCTTTGATGTAGGGGAGAGTGGCTAGGGTTTCTGGCCATGTTTAGTCTGCTTGTTTAGGTTTGTTGCTGAGAAATCTGCAGACTATGTTCATTGGGTACCCGATCTTTTTGAATACACTGTATAGGTGATTTTCCTCTGCTGTCCATAGTCCCTTTGTGCTGCAGTGTGTGGGGGCTGGTTGGAATAATGTTCTGATGCAGCTTTAGCCCGTTGGACAGATGGACTACAGACAAACCAACGGACACCCATGGGATCTCCGATATCCGGGTTCTTAGCAGAGACTCGAATAAATAGCTCTGCCAACCATCCAACTCAATCTTTGGGTCCACTACATGGGTGATACCTGTGTCATCACTAAACGAAATAAATTAGAGGAAACCTTCAAGATCATCAATAATGCCCTTACTGGCATAAAATTCACTAAAGAGGAGGAAAACAACAACAAACTGCCATTCCTAGATGTCAGTAGAGCGAACAGTCAATGGGGAACTTCAAACCAGCATCTACAGGAAAACAACACATACAACCCAAATGAACCACAGAAGCAACCACCCCAATATCCACAAACGAAGCTGCATCAGAATATTATTCCAACGAGTCACCACACACTGCAGCACAGAGGAACTACGCACAGCAGAGGAAAATCACCCTATACAGTGTATTCAAAAAGAACGGGTACCCAATCAACACAGTCCGCAGATTTCTCAGCAACAAACCCAAACAAGCAGACAAAATGCATCCAGAAACCCTAGCCACTCTCCCCTACATCAAAGATATCTTGGAAATGACTGCCAGACTACTCAGACCCCTTGGCATCATGGTAGCCCACAAACCCACCAACACACTAAAACAGCAGCTAATGAACTTGAAAGACCCTATACAGACAACAAGCAAAATTAATGTCATATTCAAAATATTGTCAAGGACTGTAACAAACACTACATTGGACAAACGGGCAGAAAGCTAGCCACCAGGATACATGAATATCAACTAGCCACAAAATGACATGACCCTCTCTCACTAATATCCTTGCATACAGATGAGGAATGACACCACTTTGATTGGGACAACACACCCATCCTAGGACAAGCCAAACAGAGACACGCATGAGAATTCCTAGAAGCATGGCGTTCCAACCGGAACTCTATCAACAAACACATTGACTTGGATCTGATTTACCACCCCTTGAGAAAAAGAGCAGGAAATGATATCACCAACCCAAAGAAATCCAAACATATAAATATAAAGCAGAAATAATCAGCAATGCTTCATCCAGAGCTCACTGAAGATGTTACCGAGTATGGTGACGAAACGTCTGAAAATGAATCTTCCAGCTCAGCGAGCAAGCCTACATCCAGGTATCAGAAAAGCTTCCACTCTCCCTGTACTCTCACTCTGCCCTTGTCAAATGGTGGCCTATGCAGAGGTACGTTTTCTGTAAATCTTCAGAACTGCTGTCAGATATGCTATGATGACCCTTAATTTCAACAGATTGAGGATGTAAAAATGAGGCAGTGTGTACGTGATGATGTTTCTGCAATTTAGGAAGAACAAGAAAGGAAGGATTTTTGAAATATTACTGATGAAAACTGCCCACTGCATATCAGTTTTCTGATGTCCTGTGTGTGCCCAATCTGTAAGCAAATTCCATATGCTGTGTAAATTATGAAATTCCTACTTTTAGCAGTTTGTGAATGAGCCCAAATAGAAAAATAAAAAATGAAGAATATTTCAGTCTTTGAAAGAAGATAGGTTGGTTAACATAGTACTGTCCAAATCTTTGTTTTAATGGACCAAGCAGAGTGTGTACCATGGAGCATTGAGAACGCACCAACAGAAATTCAGATGGCACCTTTATAATGGTGCAATGTCTCAGGACATTTCATAAATGGTATAATTTAAAAATCAACAGGAAATTCAGGGAAGCAGAAATTAAGAAGGATGGCAAAAAACTTGATCAAACATATGTTTTGGTTTTAGTAGGGTCTTAGGAGATAAGAGGCAGAAGGATTTACATAAAAGTATTTGAGTCCAAGCAACTGAAAGCCAATGATGCAGCAATGGTGGTTGCATAAGAACTTGAACTAGAGGGAAGGAAATTTCAAGGGTGGGTGTTCATTGTTTTGCTGGAGGTAATTACAGAGATAAGGAGGGCGAGGAATGGGGGGATTTCTAATAACAAGGATGGAAATTTTGAATTAGAGGTGATGGGAGGGAAGGGGCAATACTGATAGGATATTTCCAGCTGAGTTTTACATCGGCTGATTATTTAAGATGAAATAAGAAAGGCCAGCCAGGGAAGTATGGAAGTAATCGTATGGGAGATGACAATGGAATGAAATAAGGGTTGCACGAGATGTCGTGGAGAGGATTCGGGTAAAACATTCAACTAACTTTGAACAGAATACCAAGATTGGGAGTGTTGGAGATGAAATGAATTATTGCAGTGAGTGACTTGCTTGTAGCAGTCCAATTTAGACAAGTAATCGCGCCACACAAACCTTGAGTTATTGACTGTTTATTGGTGAGCTCATGGGGAGAGACAAGCCAACCTAATGGTCACAAGTCACTCTGATGAGATACAGAGAGTTACATGTTTATATAGATTACAATCATTTAACAATTAGCAAACTGTCAATTGAAATATAATGAGTAAGTGGGCAATCGATCACGTCACTAGCCCCAGTCACGTAACTGGCTGGACAGTACTGGTCAGAAATTGATAAGCAATGTTAGTATAACAATAGATTCTTGTAAAAGAAGAACATTCCCATGCTGGGAAAGAGTTCACTATCAGATGCGAGTACAGCTGCAAGGTCAGCCACCTCACTGAGCCTGGGAACGTACAAGCAGACACTAACTGAAAATTAAAATGGATTCCAGGCTTTAATATGTGTCAAAATGGCTGCTTGGGTTATAACAAATCTCCCACAGGGAGAAATACGTCCAAGATGGTGCCTAGGCAGGGGAATACAGTTGGTGATGAAGTTACATAGTTTGTAAAAGAGGGGTTAAAAGAAGTGGCTTCAATCTTCTCAATGTTTATCTGAAGAAAATTATGATTTATTCAAGGCTGGATATCAGACAAGCAGATTAACATCACAGAGTAAGGTTTGGAAAGGATGGAGAAGTAGAAGTGAGTACCAACAGCATACATGTGGACATCGACTTCAAGTCTTTGGATAATTTCATCATGTAAATGAGGAAGAGAAGATGACTAAGGAGTTGAGTAACTCTCTGGTGACCATGCACAAGGCAGCAAGTCAAACCATTGTTACAGCTACTGTGTCAGTGAATAAATAGGTAAAAATGGAACCAGGTGAATGAAGTCTGACAGAACCAGAGAGTAGAGGAAAGGCATTGAATGAGGAGAATCTGTGTTTTAATTAATTTAAATACAGTATATTTTTGACCTTGATCCAGTTTACAATTTAACCACCACAATACTTTTCAAACTTCATAATTGCAACATTTAAATTGAAAAGTATTAGGAATTAAAACACAAGCATAAATAGCTGTCAGGGCTTTGTGCTTGTACTACCAGGACTCAGCAGCTACATGTGGATGAAGTACTGCAATCTGGATTCCTCGAGAATAATGATTTAGATGTACCAATTAGTGCACTACTACAGAGTTCTGAAGAGTGATCAATACTCTAATATTTGTGTTACATAGGTGACTACGGAAATGCAATTGAGACATTGCTTACAGCCATTGCCCTGATTAGACAGTCAAAAGTTGCAGCAGATGACCGCTGCAAGGTTCTGGTCAGCTCACTGCAGGACTGCCTCCATGGAATTGAGTCCAAGTCATATGGGTCAGGATCCAGGTAAGCATATAATAAGCATCACCCAAATTGTCCTATTGAAAAAAGTTTTTTTTGCGGTGTATGGACATCCTGTCAAGGCAGTTATCGCCCATTTCTAAATGTCTTTGAACTAAGTACATCTCTATGACTCTAAGTAACTCGCTACGCTATTTCAGCGGCAGTTCAGTGTCAACCAGGATGATGTGGATCTGGGTCTTTATACCAGGTGAGGATGGCAACAGGTTAAATAGGGTCACTATTTAATTTTAAGACTGAGATTGACAGATTTTTGTTAGCCAAAGGTATTTAACGTATGAGCGAATGATCAGGATAGATGGAGTTAAGTCACAGTTCAGCTATGACTTCACTGAATTAACAGGCTTAGGAGATAAAAGCCCAACTCCTATTTCTGTGTTTTCTCTACAATTTATTCTTGGACGGGCTGGTACTGGCAGTGTTATTAGGTAGTATTTAATTGAGATCACTCAACCCAGCACAGGCTAGGGATAACATCTTGAATCTACCTGTTTAATAGAACACCCAGTTTCTCTAAATTGGGGAGCTGGCAGTGGATGCTCAGTCGTTGACTGAATTCAGAGCTCAAATCAACAGATTTCTGGGCTCCAAAGGGAATCTAGGGATACGGAGATCAAGCAAGAGACTGGAGGTGAGGTTGAGCATCGTGGCTCAATTAGCTCTGCTGCCTCACAGCATCAGGGACCCGGGTTCGATTCCCGCCTTGGGCGATTGTCTGTGTAGAGTTTGCACATTCTCCTCTGGGTGCTCTGGTTTCTTCCCACAATCCAAAGATGTGCAGGTCAGGTGAATTGGCAATGCTAAATTGCCCATAGAATTCAGGAATATGTAGGTTAGGTGCATTTGTCAGGGGTAAATGTAGAGTAGGGGAATGGATCTGGGTGGGTTACTCTTTGGAGGGTCGGTGTGGACTTGATGGGCCAAATGGCCTGTTTCTATACTATAGAGATTCTTATGATCAGTGATATTCATAAATGATAGACCAGGCTCGAAGGGCTGTAATGGCCTATTCCCATTCCTATTTCTTATGTATAATAATTTCTTGTTTATCATTTTGTTTTCTGTGGTAAAATTGAACCAGTCATTATTTATTTATTAAATTTCATTATTAAACAATTTCTTCATTGAACAATTGACATTATATTGCTGAAAGGCCATTCAAACATGTACCCTGGAAAAAAATGATTGAATTTATTGCATTTCATTTACAGGAAGAGAGACAGATCAAGGGACCGAGAGTACAGCCGTTCTCATGACAGAAGCCGTAGACACAGGGAACGCTCTCACAGTGAGGATCGGCATGAAGATTATCACCGTGAGAGAAGCAGAGAACGGGATCGCCATAGAGACCGGGACCGTGACAAGGAAAGAGAGCGAGAGAGAGAGTATAGGCATCGCTAAGGTATGCTTGAAAAGTAAAGCTTCTTTAAAAAAAAGCATCATAATTGCCTTATTATATTTTAAAGCATTTTCCACAGTGGCTTCCTGCAGTTTTGGAAAGTGACTAAACATATGGACCCCAGAGTGGGCAGGGACTGGCCAGCCTGGATGCTAGTCACCCAGCTTCTTCCTATCCTTCTTTTTAAAATATATTTTAATTGAAAAAAAGGAAGAAATTTTTTTGGATATTACAACAGATACAAAACCAAACAATTCAAACCAATGTTAAAAAACAAACCCATTAATGACATAATTAATAACTAATAACTAAGCTAAAAAAGGAAAATCTGAACAGTAATAATAATAATAACAGTAACACAGTTCAACAAAACAAAGCAATAGCCCTTGATCATCGAGCGCATAAGTTTATACATATTCATATGTTCATAGTTCCTCCTCTCTGGATATCAGATCCATTACGTAGAATTGTCATGGCTATATTAATGCTCTTATTAGTATGGTGGACAAATCTGAACCCAGGTAGTCCAAAA
This sequence comes from Chiloscyllium plagiosum, assembly GCF_037043375.1. Classification (NCBI taxonomy): domain Eukaryota; kingdom Metazoa; phylum Chordata; class Chondrichthyes; order Orectolobiformes; family Hemiscylliidae; genus Chiloscyllium; species Chiloscyllium plagiosum. The sequence goes on along the minus strand of NW_028270156.1, from coordinate 54,376,130 downwards.
GGAGCCGCCACATCTTATAAAAATTCTCAGTTTTATGGTGCACCATACTTGTAACAAAGTCCAAGGCAATGTGCTCCATGATCAGCTAACACTAGTCTGCCAGCCCTGGGGGATTTTCCAACACCCACCCTAACAGAATGTTCTGTCTGGCACAAAAAGTGAGGATACTAAAAAGCATTTTTTTGTGTACATCTAATGAAAATGAATTAACAAAGCCAAGAAGAAATGATACCGAGTCCATCTCCACTTTCGTCCCCAAGGTTTCTCTATTTTGCCTACCACAGCACTCCAGTATGCCCACAGTCTGTGGCAGGACCAAAGACAAGGAGTAATCGTGCCCACTCTCACTTTACATTTAGGACACATTGGAGAAGATCCCGCTTTAAATTTTGCGAGGTGGTCTGGGGCCAAATGGACCCTGTGGGGAATCTTCAATTGGAAGGCCTGGGTCCTGTTGCAAATTGAGATCCTTCTTACATTTTCCCAGATATCCTCCTATATTTCAGAAGAGATCTCAATGTCCAATTCTGTCTCCCATACCTTACAGAACTGTCCAAGGGACCCTCTCCCAATAGATGATAAGCCACACTAACAGATAATATATGCTCAACACTCAACACCTTCTCCTCCATGCCGGACCAATAAGAATCAGTTAGAAGTATGATCTCTTTTTGTATGAAATTTCTAATCTGAAAAAGATGAAAGAGGTCCCTACTGGGCAATTCATATTTCTGAGCTGAAAATGTGTGCTGGAAAAGCGCAGCAGGTCAGGCAGCATCCAGGGAACAGGAGAATCGACATTTCGGGCATAAGCCCTTCTTCAGGAATGAGGAAAGTTTGTCCAGCAGGCTAAGATAAAAGGTACGGAGGAGGGACTTGGGGGAGGGGCGTCGGAAATGTGATCGGTGGAAAGAGGTCAAGGTGAGGGTGATAGGTCAGACTGGGGTGGGGGCGGAGAGGTCAGGAAGAAGATTGCAGGTTAGGAAGGCGGTGCTGAATTCGATGGATTTGACTGAGACAAGGTGGGGGGAGGGGAAATGAGGAAACTGGTGAAATCCGAGTTCATCCCTTGTGGTTGGAGGATTCCTAGGCGAGAGATGAGGCGCTCTTCCTCCAACCGTCGTTTTGTTGTGGTCTGGAGATGGAGGAGTCCAAAGACCTGCATATCCTTGGTGGAGTGGGAGGGGGAGTTGAAATGTTGAGCCACAGGGTGGTTGGGTTGGTTGGTCCGGGTGTCCCAGAGGTGTTCTCTGAAACGCTCCGCAAGTAGCCGGCCTGTCTCCCCAATATAGAGGAGGCCACATCGGGTGCAGAGGATGCAATAGATGATGTGTGTGGAGGTGCAGGTGAATCTGTGGCGGATATGGAAGTTTCCTTTGGGGCCTTGGAGGGAGGTGAGGGGGGAAGTATTGATCTCCAGCATCTGCAGACTTCACTTTCTCCTCAATTCATATTTCTGAGCCAACTGGTCAAAGGACATCAATATGTCCCTTCGAATAAATCACGTAAGCAAGATACGCCCCTAGCTGCACATAGTTTAAATCCCAAGTCCATCACCCCTGGCTGAAAACCCGGCATACCAACAATGAGTGTCAAAAATGTTTTGGCAATATTGCCCTCCATGCCTGGACAGTATTGATGATGATTGGGCTATGGCAATATTCCTTAACTGTTCTCATTTTGTCTAAGAACAGCAGGCTAATAAAGGGGCATCTTGCCTGAGATACTTTGATTTCCAACCAAAGTGAGTAAGGGTCCCCCTGGGCCCAATCATTCACTTAAGATAGCAACGAACTTAACTGATAGTTTTTGATATCAGGGAGGCCCACTCCTCCCAGTCTGTAAGGTAACTGCAATTTAGTCAATTCAGTTAGGGGCCGCTTGAAATACCAGGTAATATAACTGAGCCAGTCGTTCGGTCTTCTAAATATTTGCTTAGTAAAAAGCAGAGGAAGCATTCACATAGGATACAACAGATGGGGCACAATGCTCATCTTAATGAGGGCCATCTGAACTAACCAAGAGATCAGAAGCCATCTATGAAGGTCCTGCTTGATTTTGTTTAATAAATGGTCAAAATTGGTTTTAAATAGCCGATCAAAACAGGAGAAATAAATATACCAAAGTAGAGAAAGTCCTCCTGTGACCATCTAAAGGGGAACCGAGATCTGCCCTCAGGATCAGATAGTCTCGGGAGACCACCCATGGGCATGGCCCCCGACTTCGCAAAGTTGATGTTATAAACCGAGAAGCCACCAAATAGATTGATGCATTGTATCAGGTGTGGCACTGAGACTGTTGGGTTTGACCTGAAGACAATAACGTTATCCGCATACAACGTAACTTCTGGAGCGGTTATATTGGGATCCCTGTGAATTGCCTCCACCAGTGGTTTGATCACCACTGTGAAAAGCAACAGTGATAAGAGACAGCCCTGTCAACTGCCCCTACAAATATTGAAATTGCTTGACTACACACCATTGGTAAGGACCGCGGCAAGTGGATCACTATACAAAAACTCCACCCACCTGACGAAGATCTTGCCCAAGCCAAAACGCTTTAAAGTATAAAAAAGATATGGCCACTCCACCCTGTCAAATGCCTTTTCCTCATCGAAGGAGATCACCAATCCCCATGCCAATCACTGTTGACATACTTGGATCATGACAAGTAATCTCCTGACATCATTTGTTACCTGCGACCTTTTATGAACTCTGTCTGGTCCTCCTTAATGATGGAAGGCAATACAGTTTGTAGCCTTAATGCCAGAATCTTAGATAGGATTTTGAAGTCAACATTCAGGAGTGAAATGGGCCTATAGGATGCATAGTCCACCGGCACCTTCCCTTTTTTAAGAATGAGAAAGATGTTTGCCTCTTTTAAAGATGGTGAGCCATTAAATGTACTAAGCATGGGCCCTGACAACATACTTATAAATTCCTTATAGAACTCACTGGGGAACCTGTCAGGACCCGTCGCCTTTCCATTCTGGATCTGCCTCACAGCCTCCTGCATCTCTTGCTCTGGCAATGGCGCATTGAGGAGAGACTCTTGTTCAGGGGTCACTCCTGGAAGGTCCAAATTCTCAAAAAAAGACACTATCCTAACCGCCCACCCTCACAGCTTTCAGATTGGTTTAGTTCAGAGTAAAATTTCTGAAATGCGCATTAATTCTTTGAGAATTGCAGGTTAAATTTCCAGTGTCCTCTCTGATCGAGGTAATGGCTTGGGGGGGCACTCCTTTTCCTGGCAAGGTACGCTAGGTACTTGCCTGGCTTATCCCCATGCTCAAACAACCTTTGACTTGCAAATGCAAGCTCCCTCTTGGCTGTCTGTGTGAGCGTGGAGTTCAGTGTAGACCGGAGCACTGTGATCCTCTGCAATTTAACCAGGAGGCCCTGTCAAAATATGCCTTTTCAGCTACTTGCACATGCGACTCAAGCAAGCGTTGCTGCTCACCTGTCTGTCACTTCTTAGTGGCTGAATAGGAAATAACCAAACCCCTAGCACAGGCTTTAGCTGTTTCCCAGAGAATAGATGGGCTACTAGCCGCGCCTGAATTAATATCTAAAAAAGCCCTGAACTCAGCAGAAACAAATTCGATAAACTTGCTATCCTTGAGGATGAAGTCGCCAGTGCCTTGGACCTACCACAGTATCTTTACTCCTGACCATTTGAATATACTGAGGCATGATCAGAAATAGTGATATTGCCAATTGTACGTGATGCCACCGAGCCCAGATGTGCTGCGTGAGTCAGAAAAAGATCAACCCTGGTATGGCATTTATGTGGGTTCAAAAAGAACGGGAGGTCCTTACCAGTAGGGTGAAGGTGGCGCCAAATGTCTACCAACCCTAATTTAGTACCAAATCCCTTAATTGTTTAGATTGTGAAGATGATGATATCGGAAGGCCTTTGGGCAATCTGTCCACTGTAAGGTGTGTTAGACAATTGAAATCCCTTCCTATGATAATATGCTTAGATGCAAGGTTAACCAGTCTAGAAGGTGCATCTGTCAAGAACTTAAGGGAGTGGATTGGGGGACAGTAAACATTTAAGATCCTGTATTCTTCCCCATGTATCAAAGCTTTAAGGATTACAAATCTCCCTCGTGTCTTTAATGCACTGTAACAACTTAAATGGGAGCTTCTTTATTCCTCATATTGAAAAATGAAAAATAAACCCATTCATACCCCATTCTGTTGCAGCTTCAAATGCTCTGCATCATCCAGGTATGTTTCATGTCATAAGGCAACATCTACCTTCTATCTTTTAAGACTGGAAAGTACCTTCTTTCTCTTGACCGGTGAATGACTCCCTTTAATATGCCAGGAGCACCATTTAAACAAACCTTAACCATAATCTTCTATAGCACCATTTAGTCTCCAGAGAGGAAGAACCCAAACTACAGATCGCTGAGCTTTAATGCAAAAGATTCCACAAAACCCAAAAACTACATAGACTAAAATAACTACAGCAAACAAATCTACAAAACTTATAAAACTATATGCAGCAAAAACAGAAAAACAAAAGATGACCAAAGGTACTGACCGGAGGAATTTACTCCCATTCAAACTACACATCCTATAACCTCACGAACCATCCCAACCACCCTCTTAACTCCTACCAACTAAGGTCACACCAGATATACCGACAACCCGGTAGAGGGACAAAAAACAAGAGTGATTAGTACTATAGACAACTAAACTTATCATAATTTAGAGATTAAAGATAAATAATCTATCCATCTGGACATCATTTAACACAAGTTATTACCAGAAAGGCGACTCTACCAAGTCCTTTTTAAAGCAGAACAAGCCCAAACAAGGACATTCCTCTATGCCTATTCGGCCATTCGACTTAAGTCAATGTGTCCACAAAGTTCTTCGCTTTCTCTGGCAAGTCAAACAAGTGTGTGGATCCATTATGATTGATTCAAAGCACTGCTGGATATCTTAGAGAATACTGGATCCCAAGCACTCTCAATCTCTTCTTGATGCCTTTACTGGACCACTACTGTCAAGAAATCTTGAAAGAACATGACCCTGGAGCCGCCACGTGCCAACATCCTTGGATCTGTTCCTCGCACCCTAGAGGCTTCCATGACCCTCTGCTTGTCTTTATAATGACGGAACCTTACTAGGACAGGGCATGGGTGCTGATCTGGTGGGCTCTCTCAATGCATTATCCTTCCTTTCTCAGCATCCAATTCTGGGAACCACTTCTCGAAGAACTCCACCGTCGTTCACCTTCCGTCCCCTCCGGTATGCCAACAACGCGCAGGTTCTTTCTTCTGCCCCTGTTTTCAAGATCATCTACCAGATCCAACAGATCACGGACCTGTGTTTCCAGGGTTTCAATCCGGCTCCTGGAGGAGTCAGTCTCTGCCTCTACCCCTGCAGCCCGGTGCTCGAGTTCATTGGTCATTTTTCCCAGATCTTGCAGCATAGCAGATACAGGAGCCAGCTTCTCTTCAATTTTTTCCTTGATCTGCTTCTCCAGGACCTCATGAGATTTGGTCAGCTCCTCAACCAGGGTCTGGTGTGTAAACAAGCCCGCTGCTTCACTGGGCTTACTCCTTTTGTTTGGCATTCTCCAGCTGCAAGAACAAAGGAAAGTCATTTTTATTTCAGGTCTCTAGCTCCTTTACTGTGTTTTTACTCACAGTAGAGTGAATGGGATGAGTTCAAGCTCTGTTGGATCAGTGTTGTGGCGCAGAGACCAGCAAATGTGATCCTAACTGGATGTTGCCATCTTGGATTCCTCTTCCTATCCTTGGGCTATATACGCTGCGGTGGAATGAGTATGGTGGGTCGTCTGTTCACCTCACTGAAAAGCCTAAGTGCATAATGCATTACAATTACTACCGTTGACGGTTTGAGGAGCAGTAGTAAAATGTGAAGAATGTGAATTAAGATTACTTTTTCTTTGGCAACTTGGATTTTCCATTGTGTGTCCAGGTTCCACAGCTAGCAAGTAACATTGCCACTGTCTGGAGGTGGCTGCCCAATGACAGCAGTAGTAGGGGCGGGGGTACCAGTGCTCTAGATGCATTCCTTTGTCTCCCCATGTTCAGCTGTAACTGCGGATCACTCTATGGTGAGATCCTCTCCTCACTATCCCACAAGGGTGGCCAGCTGCTTGATCTGTTTTTATTAAGAATTTTTTAAAAATTGGAGAGAGGGCATCTATATTTTGGGCAGCTTGTACCTCACTAACCTGCCATGGCTACCTCCGAGCTAGAATGCCTCTGATTGACCCTCCCCCTTCAAGAGTACCTCCGAAGTCCTGTAACCCAACGTTTGGCCTTTATTAATCAAACTGGGGAGAAAGAAAGCATGTGAGTGACTGTTCTCTCCTCATTGCAGACTTCTGACCCACCTTTGAACCTGATGTGAAAGTTGTGAAGCTTGGGATTTATAAGCTTGCCACAGGCAAAAGATAGCTAATTAAAAAAATGATTATTTTACGGGAAGTGGATGCAAGTGGGTAAACCAGCATTTCTTTGCCCTCCCTAAATGCCCTTCATTATATTCATTATGTGATGGTGAGCCATCTTCTTGAATTACTGAATTTCATGTGGTGGTGGTACTCCCATAATTCTGTTATGAAGGATGTTCCAGGATTTTTACCGAGAGAGAGTGAAAGAATGGCAAAATAGTTTCAAGTCAGTGGTCTATGTGGTTTCGAGAGGAACTTGCAGGTGGCGATGTACTCTTGCATTTGTTGCCTTTATACTTTTAGGTAGTGGAAGTTATGAGTTTAGAACATGCTGTTGAAAGAACTTGGGTGACTTACTGCAATGCATCATGAACATGCTACACACTGCTGCCACTTTGCATTGATTATGCAGGGAGTGAATATTCAAGGTAGTGGATAGGCTGCCAATCAAGCAGGCTGTTTGTCCTGGATGCTATTGGTCCTCTTGAGTATTGTAGGAGCTGCACTCATCTAGGCAAGTGGAGACAATTCCATTACATTCATGATTTGCTTTAAGATGATTGACCAATGATGAGGGCCAATCACTTTAAGATGGTAGACTTTGCATACACTTTCCAGCCTCTGACTATCCTTGTAGCTACAATATTTATATGGCTGGTTCAGTTTAGTTTTAAGTCAGTGGTAATCCCCAAAATGTTTAAAGTTAAAATTCAATGCTGGTAATAATATTTAAATGTTAAGGGGTGTTGGTTGGATTCTTTCTTTATGATTGCCTGGAACTTATGGGTCTCAAATGTTACTTGCTACTTATCAGCACAAATCTGAGTGTTGTCCAGGATTATTGTATTTGGACATGGATTACTTCAGCATCTGAGAAGCCACAAATGGTACTGAACATTGTGCAATTATCAGCAAACATCTCCACTTCTGACCTTATGATAAAGCACCTGAAGATGACAGGGCTTAGAATGCTACACTGAGGAGCTCCTCTGGAGATGTCCTGGAGATGATATGATTAACCTCTAACAACCATACACACCTTATTTTGTGCTAGGAATGATTCTAATCAATGGAGAGTTTCCCTCCGATTCCCATTGACTTCAATCAATGCCATCCTCCATCAAATACTGTCTTGATGTCAAGGGCAGTCACTTCTGAATGAGAATTGATTCTCCTCGATAGCAAGTCAGCATTTGACTGAGTGTGGTATCAAGGTTCCTGACCAAACTGAGTCAGTGAGAATCTGGAGAAGAACTCTCTGTTGGATGAAGTTATAATTAGTGCAATGGAAGGTGGTTGTGGCTAATAGAGGTTAGTCATTTCAGCCCCTGAACATCACTGAAGGGGGTGCTCAGTGCCAATCAAGCAGGCTGATTTCTCCTGGATGGTGTCAAGCTTCTAAGTTTTTATGGAGCTGCACTCAACCAGGTAACTGGAGAATATTCCATCACCCTCCTGACTTGTACCTAGTAGATGTTAGACAGGCAGTAAGGAGACAGAAGATGAGTTACTTGGTGCAGAATTGTCAGTTCCTGACCTACGCTTGTAGCCACAGTGGCTAGTCTAGTTCATGTTTTTGTCAATAGTAACTCCCACATGTTGATAAGTGAATGAATTCCAAGATGATAATGCCATCGAATATCAAGGATAAATGGTTAGATTCTCCCTTGTTGGTGATGATCATTTCATGACATTTGTGTGGTGTTAATGTTACTTGCCACTCATCGGCCCAATCCTGAATGTTAACAAGTCTCTTGACACATCAATGTGGACTGCATCATTATCTGAGATGTTGCAAATGGCATTGAACATTGTGTAATCATCAGTGAACATCCCCACTTCTGACCTTACAATTATGGAAAAGCTGCATTGTAGGTCTCCAAAATTTTACATTTGCAGAATTGTAATTGCAAATACATTCCATTTTGTTCAAAAAGCACACAATCAATCCATGTAACATTTTATAACTTTCTACTTTGGAAATAGATCCAGTCTGGCTCAAGATTGGGATGCAGACAGACTCTAACCTCACAACTATAATGCATTGTCTGAGCTGTCAGCTCTTATAAAACCTTAAGTTATCTCGAGAATGTGACTTAAAAGAAATTTTGGGATTTACGTATTAATGAACTGAGACCTGCAACCCATTCTAAAAAGCTGAAAGGCTTAATAGCAATCTGGGATTGTTCAATATATAATTTCAGTTGCATGACACAGATCTTTTGCTATAAATTCTGTGTCTTATGATCCTGCTCCATAGCTACCTGATGAAGGAGCAGCGACCCGAAAGCTAGTACCTCCAAATAAATCTGTTGGATTATAGCCTGGTGTTGTGTGATTTTTAACTTTGTCCACCCCAATCCAATACCTGCACCTCCACATCACAGTTGTGGAAATGCTTAGCCTGGTCTTTTGTTGTCTGCCATGCAATTAGTCCTGTGTTGTAATTCCATCAGTTTGATATTTTAGTTATTCATGATCCTGCTGCTGGCTTTCCCTCCTGCAACCTTCATTCAACCAGGCTTCATCTCCTGGCTTGGTAATAATGGTGGAGGGGGGCATATACGATACCAAGAGATTATGGATTGTGTTTGATTACATTTCTGCTACTGTTGCCCACAGCACCTCATGGATATCCAGTTGTGAGTTTGCAAATCTTTTTTGAAATCTATCCCATTTAACACGTGATCACACTACGCAACATAATCGAGGGCATTCTCAGTGAAGATGAGACTTTGTCTCCACAAGGATTTTGCAGTGGCCATTTCTATCATTACCATTATGGGCAGACACATCTCCAAAAGGTAGATTGGTAAGGACGAGGTAGAGTTTCCCTCTTGTTGATACCCTCACCACATACCACAGACTTCACCTAGCAGATTCTTTAGGACCTGGCAAATGAGACTTAGAAGATTAAATAACAGTTTTTATTTGTTGTTCAGAACAACAACATGAATACCACAACTGAACCCTGACCTCTACAAGGTGAGTAGAGAAATCTGCAAGTTTTCCTGTTTCTGATCACAATTCAATGAACCACTGTTGGAAAGTACACATGCCTCGACCTTAAGTGAAATAAAGCTTAAACATGGTTATGATGCCCTCTCTCTTCCAATGTAAAGCATCTAACAACATGGTTTGGCCATATAATTCTGGCAACATTGCATAAGTATTAATGTCTATGAAATTGTTGTGCAATGTCTTGATGAAGAGGAGAGGATTAGATCAGAAGGGAATCATTTTGATTGTTAGTGATTAGATATGGTTGATATTACTTCAATAGCCCTGATTCCTAAAACTTATCAGGTTAAATTAATGCTTGCTTTTCTCTTTTTTTTCTCTTCTACTCTAACCCCTCAATCTGCAGAGAACAATTTTCCCCTTTGTACAGATCCTGGATCAGGAGAAAAATTAAAAAAAAATCAGGAAGACATTTTGAAATGAGTGAAGAAAGGAGCTGAATTTCTGGGAGAGGTGTGTGCACACCATGGGCTGTAGAAAGTGTTATTACACATGGAACTGCAACTTGAAGAATTTTTCCAGTTGGGTGTGGCTTTCTGGAACATTGACCTGCTATTATGTCGAACAACTTGTTTTGTTCAACAATTATATATTAAACTTTTTTTACATTCTCAGTTTCTTTAAACGTTGCTGGCCAGGAAAATCTTTTTACAATGAGGTGCAGATGACTTGGATGGAGTCTTCAGTGGGAAGCTGCATGTTCGACTGATTGCAGTAATCGTCCGTGCCAAACTTTTAATTGTCCACTGAGGGCATTGGCCTGAGCCCTAATGTGTAGTACCAGTTGATGGTCACTGGTGAAACATTTAGGGGTAAATGTCATCAGTTGGTTGCATTGTTTTGAATAAAATCTTGCAACTAATTATGTCTGTTTGTTTTCTGTGGATATCAGAACATTTCCTCTGATCAGTCACTGTTGCTAGCTAAGTTTTAAGTAAACAGATTTTGGATTTCACTGGAAATAACAATCAAGGGAAATCTTCCCACTACATGTTTTTACACTTTCCAAGCTGCGAATGTGCACACAGTTACTGACTGTCATTAGTCTGCCATGGAATAAATATTTTTTAAAATTTTTCAAATTTGGGTGAAAGCTAAAGTAAATGTTCGCATCTGTGTTCCATGACTTGCGAATGGTTAGTAACAGCCTGATGAACTTCTTTTTTCGTCCATGTGTAAAACAGTGTTAGTGTTGTCCAGATCCTCCTTTGTATATCATAGTGTTGGTTTAAATCACATCCAGTCAGCAAAATGCTTTTTGCTTGTGATGCTAGCTTTGCAAAAATAGTTTGGTTGTAAATTTCAAAAAGATGAAGATTTGTAATATCTTTTTTGAGATTTTTGTAGTCAAAACAGTACAACTTCTAGCACCACCTGCAAAACCTCTCATTTGTTGAGCTTTTTTAAAAAGGAATAACATAGATTTGTTAGAGTAACAGAAATATGCTTTACATTCTCTCCCATTGAGCAACTATCCCCAATGTATGGCTTTCATGGTTCTCAGAAATCACCGAGCTGCTCCACATCACTATTACATGAATAAAAGAAAATCTCACTGGATGTACTATTTGCAATAAGTAGTAGCAAGCAGCCATGTTTACATGGATGAGTTTAACTGCTTTGAAATGTGAAAGTAAGTTGTTACGAATTACTGGGAACCTGTTGGCAATCATTTTGTAGAATTGTGGAATAGAGAATGCAGTAGATACACCAAAAACTGTGCTTCCTCTGTCCCCTCAAGATATTGAGAATTTAAGTTTTAATAACCTCTGCATTTTCAGGCATATTGCAACAATAGGGTTAACATGAAACTACAAAGTCCTTTGGTTTGAAAAGCAAATGTGGCTAGCTGTCCCTTGTACTTTCTGAATACAATAAAGTATACAAATTGTGAATATTCATGACATTTGGAGGAGTAAATGAGTGCTGCAGCCTTCAGTATTTGCTTGCTTCTGACTCATCTCGTCTCCAGACCAATGGTTGTCTTGAGTTGTTTGCAACTGTTGCCTGCACATGTTCAGTTTTAGAGTGAAATGCTTTCTGCAGCTCTGAGTTCAAGGACTAAAAGATTGAACAGCATATCATGCAATAATGGCTTTAATGGTGACATGATGGAGCAGGTTAGTGATGGTAATTTTGACCTGAACCTGAGGTTTTTATTAGGTACTTAAATGGCAGTTGTTGTATGAAAACCCATGCAATGCAGACCATGAAGGATTTGTAAAGAGTAATTGAGACTGATTTCTGTGTAAATGTTAGCGATCAATCAAGTGATTCATTTCAAACCATACCTTGATGAAATGTTGCACATGCAAAGTCAATGGTGAGAATCTCTTTAATTTGATAGTGGGCTCTGAAGCTCAAATTTATTTCAGTCCCTGAAACAGACGAGATCCTTAAGTTTTTAATTTAAATCTTTTACATTAGATGGCCTGAAATGGGAATACCATAACTACTCTGGGAATTTCAGCTGCGTTGGCACCTGCTGGCTTGGTGCTACTACAGTTGGTGCCAACACCCCGGTGGAAGTGTGGGACGAGGGGAAATGCAGGAAAGATTCTGGATTAGCTTCAGCATTCCATGCAGAATTTGAATCTTCCTTCATCTATGGCGGTTTCTGTTTTCTTAAAATGAAAAAGTGTAATTTTTTTTAGTCGTACCAATTTAATGAAAAAGGAAGATTTGTTGGTGACTTTGTATTGTGCTTGTGCGTTTACTGTGAAATAAAAAAAATGTTGTAAGTTTTTTTTGTAGCTTGTTACTATGTATATTTTAGTGACACAAATAGCTCCAGTGTATTAAAATGTAGATTCCTGATGCCTTGCTGTCTTTTTTTTAAAACTCAATGTACAGAGGAAAACTCTACAAATGAGGCATGTCTGAGGAACATGAAGCTAATGCATTGAAGACTTGCAGGAGAGGAGAGGTATAGGATTGGCACATGACCTTGAAGTTCTGTGTTATGCATCCTGTTGCATTTCTGTGCAATGAGCATATGAATCTGATCTTTACTCACACTAGGCATCTTGAAAATTTAGTGGGTTGCAAAGGCTTCTTAAATTTCATAAACTAGATTCAAACCTATCCCAGAGTAGAATGGATGAGGATGGTTGCAGCATACAATCGAGATTTGTTCAACAACGACATTACAGTTTGATAAGGAGTGGCAGGGAGAAAGCATTAATACGACAACTGCGAAAGGGGTGGGGGGTGGAGTCACTGCATTTGGAAGTGATCTAAAAGTAGATTGCGGTTTGAATGCAATTATAGGAAGTGGATTACTATTAGATATATTAAATTCTTGTCAAAGCAAAAATATAAGTTAGCCTTTATTAATTTATTCGTCAAACTTTAGATTACAGGAGGCAAATGCTTTGCTGGTCTGAAGGTACAACAATCAACACTTTTTTTACACTGGGAATGAATCTTTCCAAGTGACATGGAAGGAATTAGATTGAAAGGCTTCAATTAGATAAACACTCCTTATTTTGCACAATCCTTGACTTACCTCGAATGTTTTAGGATAAGGGGTAGTAGATTTAAAACAGATGAGGAGAAATTACTTCTCTCACATTCTCATGAATTTGTGGAATTCACTAACAAAAGTGTTAGATGCTGGGACATTTAGCGAATTTAAGGAGGTGGATTTTTAATTAGTAACAGGTTGAAGGATTACGGACAGCAGGCTGGAAATTGGAGTTGAGGCCAAGATGAGATCAGCCATGACTATTAAATAGCAAAGGAGGCTGATAGGGCTTAATTGATACCTCCTGCTCCTAGCTTTTCCATTCCTGTGTCAAGATATAAAGTGATTTCTGTTTAGTGTCCAAAAATGATATTCGTTGTGTGAATTGAAAGATTAACCCTGATTTTGTTGAACTCCCTGAGTTCTGCTGAAGACTATTACTGGACTGAAAATGTTAACTGTTTCTCTTTCCACAGATGCTGTGAAATCTCCTGAGTTTCTCCAGCATTTTATGAGTTTGCCCTGATTTTATATGTTTTCATCAGGTGGAAATTAGGCTCGGGCAGTTGAAATAATACAATCACTTCACCGCTCTGATCTTGTTAGTTTCCTATTGTGTCCCAATATTGACAAGCAGGGCACCCACCAGGAAATAAGCAAGGGCCTATTTTAATTATGGAGATCATGCCTATTAAGGTAATCAAAGCTAGATCTACAATTTCAAACTGTAAATCTGGTGGTGAGGGTAGTGCTGATGCCCAATCAGACAGCAGTATTCTGCCAGACCCCTCAAAAAGGCCTAAAGTCTCTCTTGCTACTTCTATTCCAAACTCAGGTGAATCTGCTCCATTCCAGATGGCCAAAAGATTCCTTTGCTTGCTCCCCTTCCCCTCAAATGTGGACAGAGGCTGCTCCCTATCCCACAATTAGGATTTTCATCACTCCTAATCACTGCAATTGCCTTCTGTTTCCCCAGCCTTTCAGGAAGAATTTTTGCCATCAGGTAATCAATCACACCAGTTGTTAGGCAAGACTTCTAGTTTTATTTAAATCAGACATTTTGACTAAAAACGGTACAGCCTCCAAGTCCTCACTTCTCACCTTCCCAATCTTTGAGAATTGAGACCAATGTGTAAGAAGAAGTTAGGTAAACCTTCACAATTGGCTCATCAAAGATCTACTTATAACAGCTTACAACTTGTCCACTGTTTGAGTTATAAGGAGAGATTAGATTGGCTGGGACTTTGTTCACTGGAGCACAGGAGGTTTAGGGGTAGCATTATCAAGGTTTATAAAATGATGAGTGATGCAGGTGTCTTTTCCCTAAGTTAGGAGTATTCAAGACAATGGGGCATATTTTTAAGGTTAGAGATGAAAGATTTTTAAAAAGACATGAGGGGTAATTTTTTTGTTGGTGTGTGGAATGAACTTCCAGAGGAAGTGGTGGATGAGGTACAGTTACAACATTGAAAAGACCTTTGGATAAGTACATGAATAAGAAATATTTAGAGGGATTTGGGCTAAGAATGGCAAGTGGGACTAGATTAGTTTGAGATTATGGTTGGTTGGGTTGAAGGGTTTGTTTCTGTGCTGTATGACTCCATGACTGAATGCAAATTAATTTTCTGTGTTCTTGCTCACATCTTTGGATTCATTCATTTCTGAAACTTAATTTGGCTATCAATTGGATGGAGTTAAAATGGAATTGTTTTCTAGTGACCATTAAAATAGTAAACTTCTAACAGTACTGTGACAGCATTATTTCAAATTCATTTAAAGAGGAAAGATTGATGACAACTGTTCTGTACACCAAGAATTTTGTTGACTTGCAGAGGTCCTTGTTATCTAGAACTCGTTGCAATAGTTTGTAGAAGATTGAGCTGGCACTACTTATCTGGCGCTGGATTTCCTTCTCAATGATGACATTTTGAGAGAGATTATGTCAAGATGTGGAAAGTGATTAAAGTCTTCCACAATGTCCCCTTCAACATGTATGGGAAGTGGTATTTGGCTGGCCAGGTGTGAGATGATATATAACATTTATTTTAGCAACGCCCAAGGAAAGACCAAGTTTCTTGAAGAAAGTTGAAGAAATAGAGTGACTTGGAATCTACTGTCGAGTGGGCAACATCAATATAGTCATCCCCAAGAATGCCCCTGCAATGTTGGTTAGAGTACTGGCGTTTCAGGCCTGATTTATAGAATTTAGCTGTAACTGCTAATGTGTAACAATTTTGGACAATTTCAATTCAGTCCCTAAATTACATGAGATCATCTGTAACTCAGGATATCACTCAGAGAGGCAGGTGCACGGTCTGGAATTACAAGTGGATTGAGAAAAGTAGTTTCTAGGACAGAAGTTGAGGATAAAGTCAGTGAGATCTACACCAGTTTTATATTTGATCTGCTTCATATTAAGGGCTCAAAATGTCATATGTTTTGCTGTTAGTACACATGCAATACACTATATGATGAGCACAGAATTCAAAACATAGACTTTAAAAAAGACATTTTAAATGACTAGAGTACTGGTCATCAGATCCTTGAGGGGCTGTGCCAAAACCTGTAAACCTCGTGGGTTTCCTCCGGGCGCTCCGGTTTCCTCCCACAGTCCAAAAATGTGCAGGTTAGGTGAATTGGCTATGCTAAATTGCCCGTAGTGTTAGGGGCAGGGGTAAATGTAGGGGAATGGGTCTGGGTGGGTTGCGCTTTGGCGGGTCGGTGTGGACTTGTTGGGCCGAAGGGCCTGTTTCCACACTGTGAGTAATCTAATCTAAAGTACACATGATACTGGAATTTACATTTTTTTGACATAATGTGAAAGGCAGAACATAAACTGAGTGGTCTATTTGCTCCAAGTTCCCATTGTCACAGCTCATCCAATCAAATGTGGATAGCAAACACACATTTGTCTGCTGGGAGGGAGGCCAATTAGAAGAGTATTGGGATGATCTGCACCCAATCACCATCATTGATAGGGATATGATGTGGCAGAGGGAAGTTGGTCATGACTATAAGTTTAAAGGCTTCTTGCCCTCATAATAAGTCTTTATAATTTTATTGAAAAATCAAAAGGATTTTTAAAATGAGTTAAAGAAACATGTAGAGCTACCACCTTCCCCATCTGAATCTTTCAACACATTCAACCATGGCTCCAACACAGCCCTTTTCCTGAGTCCTTGTGGTGGATACTGTAAACTAATCCTAAACTTTTTCATATCTAATACCTGAAAATATACAGTGAGCAACAAAAAAAAACATTGCAGATGATTGATCATTAACAAGCCTAACAGCTTGTTACTTAGTCATTTCAAAGTGGTGGGAAGCTGGCACAATGAAATTTTATAGTCGATCCGATGTCCTTATTCCCCACTTTATTCTCATATGGGTGATGGTTTGGGGGTGCAGGAAGAGAGTGGGGGAAAGTGGTTCCCAATTTTTGGGAACATTACATCAAGCCCATAGTTCTTTAGTCTATTAACTTCCTACAATTTCCTACAAGCAGGGAATAAGAATTGTAGAGAGGAAGAACTTCGACAATCCTTTTGGTATCTACTTTCAGAAGACTGTGGCAGATTTGAGAGCAGTTGGCAAATTTCATATTATTGTGCATAACAGGCAAAGAAAATAGATTAAAGATAACTTTGAAATTAATTTATAATTGGAATCAAATTATCTGTGCTTCTTGAACATAGTAAGAATTCTTCAGTCAGTTATTTTATTGCTCATGTGTCCATTTTTGACATCTGGCAACTGTGTGTGGGATTTCGACATTCTGGTCAAAGGTGATTTTCTTTAGGAATGTTTGTATTTTTTTCTATGTCTTGTGCTCGATCATTCTACAATCAGAATATTGTCAACAGTTTTGGAGAAATTATTTACTGCACACTTAGAACAATATGAATTGATTAGTATACACAAAATCAATTTTTTTGTTTATAGAAACTTTGCGAATGGAATTGGGAAATGCAAATTAGAAATATTTGGTCAGTGATCATGAGTTTGTAATTTACTAATGTCCACGTCACACCTTTTATCTTTATCTCATTCACAACGTTCACAGTGATTTTCCCTGATGTCATAAAGATACTTTATGTCACTGTAGTTACCTTGCTCCAGTGTACTGATGATGTCACAGAGGTACAAAACTAACACTGTGCTGGTAACGCTTGCAGCTTAAAGTGTAGACAGGGGAAGATGGTTTACAGGGTGCTTCCAGTTGGTTTGATTAATTCAGCCCAGAAATACTTGACAGCAGAGAATTTCAATTTCAGGGTGAATGCTACCAGTACCATCTTGAAGATAAAACAGATTTGGACTATAGAGGTTTTGAAGGAAAATTCCCCTATGGTCCACATCAGGAGCTCTCTGAGGAGGTACTTAGCTGGAGATAATAATGGGAAGATCACTTGTGATCGGGAGATTCCCAATCCTTACAATAAGTTTGTAATGATTATGCATCCAGATGGCAAGGTGTCCTTCCAGTCCGAGGAAACAAAACGATACTTAGGAGGAGCAGAAGACAATATCACTTGCTTTGCTCAGGCAATCTCAGAAAGTGAAAAATGGGTACTGCATCTAGCCATCCATCCCAACATCAGCATGTTCAACCAAGGCAAGAAGAAATATCTGCGCTATGATGCTAATGAAAATGCAGTACAATGTGACAGTGAGTTGCCTTGGGGCCGAAACTGTGTTGTGACACTCATGTTTAACTTCAAAGGTACATGAAATTTTAAAACTGATTTTGTACAGTTCTTAAGATTCTGCTGATATTGTACATTTTCACCAATTTTCTTCAGCCTCATGCCACTGAAGTTCCAATTGATAGTGAAGGACAGGTTAAATCACTAGCTAATAAAGTTCTCTCTGTTGTTCCCTTCATACATCCCTGGTGATATGCACAACAATGTAACCTACTTGAAGGCAAAATGTTGAATTTCAGGCAATAGTATTTAAGAATCAATATTTTCCTTCTCATTTTCTCCATTCATCAAGATATGAGGGTGCTAACTGCTTTGAAAGGTTATAATTCCACATTAGAACATAAGAAATATGAGTAGGCATAAGCCATTTGGTTCAATAAGATCATAGCTGGTCAACAGGTGTGACAGGCCCTGTGAGGAGAAATCAGCGTAAACCTTTTGGGTTCGATGACCCCTCTCTTCACAGATGCTGCCAGACCTGCTGAGCTTTTCAGGCAATTTCTCTTTTGTTTCTGATTTACAGCATCCACAGTTCTTTTGATTTTACTATAGCTGATCTGATACTGATTCTACTTTCAGTATCAGATCAGCTATATCAAAATTGAATTCTACTTTCCTGCCTGCCTCCCTTAAAATGTGCAGATAAAACATCTGATCAACGCAACCTTCAACATCTTCCATAATCCAGCTTGTACTTTGCAGCAGAACAGGAGAATGAAAATGGGGTAGTTGTTTATAAGAGCAGAGAGGTCAGGGGTTGGTAGTTTGAGGATGGTTGTAATGGCTACAGCAAATCCATTAAGTCAGTTGGTTTTCCATCTTAGAAAGTTGAAAATCTTATATAACATTAAGATTTTGATTTGATATAGAAAAAATTTCATTTCATTTTGTTCCTAAAGAGAAGAAATACAGCATAAGGACAAGTAGTGGAGATCTTATTGCCTGGAATGGGAAACTTGAGCCCTGTCAGTCATCAAAAACTCTGTACACTCCGGAGATAAGGTGTGGAATGATTTGCTTAAAAGACAGTGAAGGAAGGTTCCTGACTGGAAGGGACAACTATATTAGAACCATCAAAACTGACAGTCCCAGCCTGGATGAACTTTTCTCTCCTGAACCCAGCCCTGGACAGGTCAGCATCCGATCAACACTAAATGGCAAATATGTTAGTCTTAAATCAGGTAAGAAACAAAAAGTATCAAGTGACACCAAAAGTGCAATCTGCTTTTACAAACATGGATGTTGTCACAGTATTAACTATTTTGTCACAGTATTAACCATCAAGGATAAGTTAAGAATCTGTTTCCTGATAGATCGTCAGAATAGAAAACCACAAATTCTGGAAATCTGAACTGAAATGAAAGCACTGAAACATTCAGCAGATTATTAGGATTCATGCAAGTTAATACTTCAAGTGCATCAGATCTGTCCATTCTGCTTTTCTAAGGGTCAATAAATTACTGACTACCTGGAATGAACTGCTAGAGGAAGTGGTGGAGGCTGGTACAATTGCAACATTTAAAAGCCATCTGGATGGGGATATGAATAGGAAGGGTTTGGAAGAATATGGGCCGGGTGCTGGCAGGTGGGACTAGATTGGGTTGGGATGTCTGGTCAGCATGGATAAGTTGGACCGAAGGGTCTGTTTCCATGCTGTACATCTCTATTACTAACACCAAGAAAATCCCTGGTTTAATCTCTGGCATACAATAAATAAACTGAGCTCAACAAAGACAGTCGCATGATGTTGCAATTGGACTCAAGATTCTTGTGCTCAGAAAGGGAAACAAAAAGGGACTTGCCAGAATTGCATGTGCTCAAATGCACACCTATGGGATTTGGCTTTGATGGTCCCTGTCAAATTGTCCTTTGATATTTATATTGACAACACGCTGCAGTGAATCAAATTCTAGGAATAAGTCAAACCTCTGAGGAGGGTCACAGGAAGAAAACTGGTGAGAAAATGAAGAGATTTCTTAATTTTAAAACCGAATACACATCACAATGTGTTAATTTTCATTAGAGTACTGTCACATTTCTTTGTTAGGTGCAGATGTCTCTGTACATCAGTCACAAGTAACAGACTCTGAGATCTTTCAGATTATCATCAATAACACAAGTAGGAAAGCTTGCTTCCGTGCTATTTCAAAGGACTACCTTGCAGTGGTGAGTAATAAACATATTTTCAACTGACTGAATGGAATTTTTGTTATGTCGTGGAGTGATTATGGAGTGCAGAGATACTGAATATGAACGAGGGAATTTGATGCGAGTGTTATCACTGTGATTTTAAATTATAATATTTTTGAACTTAATTGGAATGGAAATGATATCGTGTGTTAGTCAAAAAAGTATGAGAACTAAAGTGATGGCAAAGCAGTGATGAGTGCATGCTGTAAGGAGTTATACTGACAGACAATTAACTGCTTCTCATGTCCTAAGTTGCACCAAATCTCATTCACCCATTACCTCTGTACCCACTAACCTACACTGGGTCACTGGTCAGCAATGCCTTTCTTCAATTTTTTTCAAAACTCTCAATTATCAGGGTATGTGACTGAGGTGTTAGTCGGGGAACACTTTGAGACTAGTAACCATAATTCTATTAGTTTTAAAATAGCTATGCAAAAGGATAAGCCTGGTCCAAAGTTCCAAATTGGGGCAAGGCAAATTTTGATGATATTAGACAGGAACATTCAAAAGTTGAAAGGGGGAGATTGGCAAGTGGAAGACTTTTAAAAGTTCAGAGACTGCATGTTTCTGTTGGTGTGAAGGGTAAGGCTGAAAGGAGTAGGGAACACTGGATGACTAGAGGCTCTGGTCAAGAAAAAGGAGGCAGATGTCAAGTATATTCCACCAGGGATCAAATGAATGTCTTTAGGACTATAGGGGGTGTACAAGAGGAAAAATCAGAAGGGCAAAAAAGGGACGAGATAACATTAGCAGATAAGGTTAAGGAAAATCCAAAGAGATTCTATAAGCATATTAAGGGCAAAAGCATAACTAGGGAGAGAATAGGGCCCCTTAAACACCAATGAGGCCATCTATGTGTGGAATCACAAGAGATGGGTGAGATCCTAAATAAATATTTTGCATCAGTATTTACTCTGGAGAAAGATGTGGAAGCTAAAGAACTCAGGGAAATGAATAGGGATGTCCACATTACAGAAGAGGTGGTGTTGGAGGTCCTAAAAGTAGATAATTCCTGGGACCTGATCAAGTAAATCCCAGGACATTGTGGGAAGCAATGAAAGAAATTGCGGGACCCCTAGCAGAGATATTTGCATTATTGTTAGCCAAGGGTGAGGTGCCAGAAGCCTGGAGGATAGCTAATGTTGTGCCACTATTCAAGAAAGGCTGCAATGAAAAGCCAGGTAACTACAGACTGATGGCCCTGGTATCAGTGGTGGGTAAGTTGTTGGAGGGGATTCTGAGAGATTTGGGATCTACATGCATTTGGACTGGCAAGGTATTAAGGCATTATGTATAGTCAGGCTGGCTTTGTGTGTGGGAAATAGTGTCTCACAAACTTGATTGAGCTCTTTGAAAAGGTGACCAGGAAAATAGATAAAGGCAGAGTGTTGCACGTTGTCTAAATGGACTTTAGCAAGGTGTTCAACAAAGATACACATGATAGATAGATTGGTACATGGGATCTAGAGCAAGCTCGCCAATTGGATACAAAATTGCCTTGGCGGTAGGAGACAGACATGGTGGTTGAGGGTTTTTGTTCAGATTGGAGGTCTTTGATCAGCAGTATGCTGCAAGGATTGGTGCTGGGCTCATGCTTGTTCATCATTTATATAAACAATTTGCATGAGAATATAGGATATATGGTAAGTAAGTTTGCGGACAACACTAAAGTTGCTGGTATAGTGGACAATGAAGGTTATCGAAGAGTACAATGGGATCTTGATCAACTGGGCAAGGGCCAAAGAATTGCAAATGGAGTTTAATTTAGATGAATGAGAGGTATTGCATTTTGGTTAGACAAACCAGTGTCGGATTTGCACAGTTAATAGTAAGGCCCTGGGGTGTATTGTTGAACAGAGAGATCTCGGACTGCAGGTACATAGTTCCTTGAAAAGGGCACCATAGATGGACAGGGTGGCGAAGAAGGCGTTTGGTACGTTTGCCTTCACCGGTCAGAGTATTGAGTACAGGAGTTGGGACGTCATATTACAGCTCTCCTTGGGGTGACATCCTACATCCTGCAAATGAATACACTTTAAGAAAGCAGAGTTTTCAGTTAACTCTTTTTAGTTAGCAACAGAGATTTGTAGTTTTATATCTTACTTCATAACTTCAGGACACTGCAAAGGGCTTTATGGCCAACAAAGTACTTGTGAAGTGTTTTCACTGTTGAAATGTATCAGTCCATAGGCACTTACTATCTCCTTTCAGAAGCCTGCAAAGTAAGAGGTCTTCTTGAACTGTCACACCTATTTAAGGTTATGGATAGCATGTGGCTCAGTGGTTAGCACTGCTGCCTCACAGTGCCAGAGTCCCGTGGTTCGATTCCAGCCTCGGGCGACTGTCTGTGTGGAATTTGCATATTCTCCCCGTGTCTGCGTGAGTTTCCTCCACGTGTTCTGGTTCCCTCCCACAGTCCAAAGATGTGCAGGGTGGATGGATTGGCCATGCTAAATTGCCGATAGTGTCCAGGTATGTGCAGGTTAGATGGATTAGCCACAGGAAAATGCAAGCTTACAGGGATTGGATAGGGGTGTTGATCTGGGTTAAGGTGCACACTACTGGCCAAATGTCCTCCTTCTAGATTAGAGTGGTGCTGGAAAAGCACAGCAGGTCAGGCAGCACCCGAGAAGCTGGAAAATCGACGTTTTGGGCAAAAGCCCTTCATCACGAATTCCAACATCTGCAGTCCTCACTTTTGCCAAATATCCTGTTTCCACACTGTAGGGATTCTATGATTTAAAAGAGTGCAGCAGCAATTCAAAGGCAAGTTTCCTTTTGTAAACTCAAATATAGCAGAATCTAAACATTATATCTGAGTTTATGCAGCGAAACAATGAAAAGCACACCCTGTTTCGCAGATGCAGAAGATGCTGATGAACAAAGTAGTTGAATTGAAAATGATGGCCTGTTTTACATTCTAACATGATCCCCCCAGAGGAAAATATATAAAGTATTTGGGTGGAAATAACAGAAAGACTGAATATTTCTCCAACACATAAATATATTGTTGTCAACCTGCGAAAATCTGCCAAACTAAATCTAAAGGACTAGGTATGGCTTCAAGCACATGTCCTATTCCCTTTTATAGCATCCACAAGATGGTCTGGTTCAAATTTGTCCAGGACAAGGAAAAAGATGGCCTGTAAAAGCTGGCTTTGGATTGGGGGAAGGCAGATTTTATTAAAGTAAAGCAGGATCTAGCTACAATTGACTGGGAAAGGTTCTTGTCTACAGCAAAGTCTACAGCAGAGCAGTGGGGGGCTTCAAAAAGGACCTGAGAGTACAGAGAAGGAAATGTAGGAGCAATAAGTTCAGAGAACCCTGGATGACTAGGACAATTCTGGACTGAATGAGGAAGTGCAAAGAGAACAATTCAACTGTGGCCCTAAAGGAAGACAGAAAATGCAGGAGGACAGGAGAGAACTTAAGCAATTAGAAGGGCAAAAGGAGGTCATGATAAAGAGCTTGCAAACAGGAATAGGAAGAATTCCTATTTTATAAACAGACTAAAGGGAAGAATTTAACCAGGGAAAGAGTACAGCCCATTAGGGAACAAAGAGGTGACCTATACATGAAGCTGCAAGATGTCGGAAAGGGGTTAAATGAATATTTCTCTTTGGTTTTCATTCTGGAAAAGGAGAACATAGGTACGGAATTCAGGAAAAGGGACTGGGAGGAACTTGCACAGGTTGACATAGGGAATGGGGAGGTATTAAAGGCTCTGTTGGGCTTAAAAACGGACAAATCCTCTGGCCCAGATGAACTGCATCCCAGGCTGCTGTGGGAGGTGAGGCAGGAAATCACAGGGGCTCTGACACAATTTTTAAATTCCTCTCTGGTCATTGACAAATGCCAGAGACTGTAAGATAGCTAATGTTATTCCACTTTTCAAGAAGGGCAGTAGAGATGAACCAGGAAACTACAGACCTGTGAGTCTCACATCAGTGGTAGGGAAACTATTGGGGAAAGTTCTGAAAGAGCAAATTACTACCCATTTCGAAAGGCATGGGTTAATTAGGGATCGTCAGCATGGCTTTACGAGAGGGAGATCATACCTAATAAATTTGTTAGAATTTTTTGAAAATGTGATCAAGTGTGTGGATAAGAGAAGTTCAGTTGATGCAGTTTATATGAATTTTAGCAAAAAGTCAAACATTCAGAAGACAAGTACCGGAAATTGGGGTTAGCACATTTTTACTGGTACTTATGCAGTGGCAGAAGGGCTGAAAGGCCTTTTCTGTACTGTATGAATTTATAAAATTAGATGATTAGATTACCTATAGTGTGTAAACAGGCCCTTCGGCCCACCAATTCACACTGACCCTCTGAAGAGTAACCCACCTGGTCCCATTCCCCTCTGACTAATGCACCTAACACTACGGGCAATTTAACATGGCCAATTCACCTGATTTGCACATCTTTGAATTGTGGGAGGAAACCGGAGTACCCAGAGGAAACCCATGCAGACACAGGGAGAACGTGCAACTCCACACAGACAGTTGCCTAAGGTGGGAATCGAACCCGGGTCCCTGGTGCTGTGAGGCAACCATACTAACTACTGAGCCACAGTGCCGCCTCAAAACTATGAATCTTTTCAAAATTCTTATGGAATCTTTGTCTACCACCCCAAGTAGTGACCTCAAGATCTTAACAACACTGGATGAAAAATTCTCTCCCCATTTGTCCTTAATCTTTTTAAACAAATTGTTTTAAATCTTTAAGATCAGGTTACAGACTCATTTGCCAACAGAAATAATTCATACTATTTACTCTATCAGAAGCCTTAGTGATGAATACTCTTATCAAGTCTCCCCTAACCTTTTCTGCTCTAGGGAAAATAATCCTACCTCCTCCAATACCTCCACATAACTGATGAAGTTCCTCCTCCCTGATGTCATCCTGGTAAACTTTCTCCAAACTTACTAAAGTGTGATATCCAGAATTATATAAAACAGGACTATTTCCATATCAAACAGCATAGGCAGCAAGTGATAGTCAGGGCTAAGTGATTCCACGATCAATAGATCAGACCTAAGCTCTACAGTCCTGCCACATCTGATCGTGAATGATGGTGGACAATTAAACAACTTGCTGGAGGAGGAGGCTTCACAAATATCCCAGTCCTCAAAAATGGTAGAACCCAGCACATCAGTGCAAAAGATAAGGCTGAGGTATTTGCAGTCATCTTCAGCCAGAAGTGCGATAGTGATGATTTACCTCGGTCTCCTTCACAGGTCCACAGCATTACAGATGCCAGTCTTTATCAATTTGATTTACTCCCCATGAGATCAAGAAATGCTAGAGTCACTGGATACTGCAAAGGCTATGGGCCCTGACAATATTATGGCAACAATACTTATGACATGTGCTCCAGACCTTGCCATACCCATAGCCAAGCTGTTCCAGCATAGCTAACACTGGCATCTCCCCAAGCATGCGTAAAATTACCAAGGTATGTCCTGTACACAAATTAGGACAAGTCTAATCCAGCCAATGACTGCCCCATCAGTTTACTCTCAATATCAGTAAAGGTATGGAAGGTTTCATCAATAGTTCTACCAGGCAGCACCTGCTCAGCAATAATCTGATCAATGATGCTCAGTTTGGGTTCTGCCAGGACCACAAGCTCCTTATGTCATTACAGCCTTGATTCAAATCGGTCAAATAAATTCCAGAAGTGAAGGGAAGGTGACTACCCTTGACATCAAGGCTGCAGTTAACCAAGTACGGCATCAAGGAGCCTTCGCAAAAGTGGTGTCAATGGGAATCATGGGGATGGGTTTGCTCTCTGATGGTTGGAGTCATGAAGTTTGGCACAAAGGATGATGATTGTGGTTTTTGGAGGTCAGTCATCTCAACACTCGGATATCTCAGGAGGAGTTCCTCAGCGTAGTATCCTAGGCCCATCCATTTGCTACTTCATCAATGACCTTCCTTCCATCATAAGGTTAAAAGTGAGCGTTTTCACTGATGATTGCACAATGTTCAGCATAATTTGCAATTCCTCAGATATTGAAGCAGTCCATGTTCAAATGCAGGAAGACCTGGACAATACTGGGCTGAAAAACGGCAAGTTACATTTGCGTCACACACATGCCAGACAACAATATTCTCTAATAAATACAATCTTAACATTGCCTCTTGACATTCAATGGCGTTACCAACACTGAATCTCTGATTATCAACATCCTAGGGGTTACCATTGACCACAAATTGAAACAGGGCTAGCCATATAAGTAAGTTGGCTACTACAGCAGGTCCGAGCTCAGAATCCTGCACTGAGCAACTCACCTCCTGACTCCCTAAAGCCTGTCTGCCATCTACAAGACACTAGTCAGGAATAGAATCAGAAGGGAACACTCCTCACTTGTCTGGATGAGAGCAGCTCCAACAAAACTCAAGGAGCTTGATACAAAACAGACCTCTTAATTGGCACCACATCCACAAACATGAATCCCTCCATCACAAATGCTCAGTGACCCTACTGACTAATAGTGTGTACCATGTCTAAGATGCACTTCAGAAATTTATCAATTTTTGGACAACACTTTCCAAACTCACTATCAATTCTTTGAGAAGGACAAAAGTAGCAGATACATGGGAACAGCACCACCTGCAAGTCAAATAGCTTCCTGACTTGGAACTGTATCACCATTTCTTCAATGTCACTGGGTCAAAATTCTAGAACTTCTTCATTAACAACATTGTGGGTCTACCTACAAAGAAATGGACTGCAACAGATGGTAGCTCACTATGATCTTCTCAAAGGTAACTAGGGATGGGCAATAAATGCTGGTCCAGTCGGCGATGCTCAAATCCAAAAAGTGAAAGTTTAAAAAAACGACAAAAATTAGGCTAAACTGGTTAGATCCCAGCTGGCTTATTGTGTACAAAGATGGGCACTACACTTGAGCAATGATGATAAGACTTTAGTGAGGGTGCAGAGGAGATGTATGTGAATGTTAACAGGGGTGTGACTATTGAGAAAGGAGAATGGAACCAATTGGTTAGCTTTTTTTAAAAAGTCAACATTGCCTTCCCCTGTGCTACATTATTCTATGATCTGCACCTCAGCTACTGCTTTAATAAATCTGGGTGACTTTCCTCTTAACACTTCCATAGTAGTAACTTTTCTAATTTTAAAAATTTACTTTACAAGCTATGACACCATAAATTGTTGTAGAATCAGCAGATATCTGAGAGTACTCTGTGATGAATTCAAATGCTAAAACGAAAGCTAATTATGGGAAGCCCTGATGGTTTATTGGATGCCAGTAAGAAATAATGACTAAGACCAGGAATAATAGAACCATTAATGTTAGGTGCCTGGCATTTGAGTTTTGTGATAGGCTCGGGGGCTGACGCAGCACAGCGTTTCCTGCTGGAATATCCCATGTGCAGACCTCAGGAAAGGACAAAATTATACTAGACTGTGAGTTTTACATCATTTAATGATGTCAGAGAAAATTGACAATACATTATTTGGGCTCAGACAAAGAATGGGCACTTGAGTGTGTTATTGAAGTGTTAGTATCTATAAAATCATAATGCAGGAATGGGTAAGCACCTCCAGGGGAATGGATGTGTGTTCTTCTAAAATTGGAGTGAAGGCATTCAATAGCATCTAATATCTATTCCTATTCTCTTATCTTTAAGGGCCCTCAAAATATAATTGTGGCGAGTCCAATCTTGACTGATGATTGTTGGTTTAATATTGTGTACAATGGGCCTAAGGTGGTTATTAAGACAGGAGATGGAAAACTCCTCACCACAAAGTCCAATGGTCAGCTTGTGGTAGGATACTATACAGCTGGTGAGTTACAATTTACGCTTTCTTCAGTTGTTGTTACATCCCTCCCATTTTTAGATGCACTTAGGAGTTAATAACTGTTGATGGTTGCTCCTCTGAAGCCCTCCTGGGCAAAAATAGAGATCCAAGTCATACAGATACAATAACAGGTAAACAGTGTGCTTCCAGTTTATGATGGACTGTGCATGCTGATCCCAGTGGTATTAGCGGTTGAACATATATGAGAACCAGGATTACAGTGGTGCTGGAAAAGCACAGCAGGTCAGGCAGCATCTAAGGAGCAAGAAAATCGACGTTTCGGGCAAAAGCCCTTCATCATGATTGCTGATGAAGGGCTTTTGCCCGAAACATCAATTTTCCTGCTCCTTGGATGCTGCCTGACCTGCTGTGCTTTTCCAGCACCACTCTAATCTTGACTCTAATCTCCAGCATCTGCAGTACCCACATCCACATATATGAGCACCATTCAATAAATTAAGAAGCAGCCACTGTCTGATATTTTAATCATAGGAAACAAGGAGTACTTGCTTCAAGAATCTCTAAATACCTGTCTTTTTTTAAAAAATGCTACATTAACTTTGTGAATCCCAACACATTCTGAAAAATTTTCTGTGCTCTACTGAAGGGTTTGGGGATCGTTCCCATAACCCTCTAGAACACAGAGCAAGGATAGATTGCAATTCCATTCAACAATTTTGTATCTCATTGGAGGACATCACTTGGAACTGGGAGAAAAGCTATGGATTGTATGGTTGCATAAGTACATTCTGAGGGTTGGGAGAGATGGTAGAGTATGGTGGGTGGGGTCAGAAAGAGACTTTGAGAAAGCAGTGCAGATCACAGATTGTTCAGTGGGGGGAGAAAAGAGGATGTACAGATAAATAGACGTGCAAGCTGTGTACTTAGTAACAGCGCTGCCAAAGATGTCAGAGTGAAACCTTGGAGCAATGAAAAAATCAAGAACTAGGATTTCAAATAAAAGTAAAATACTGTCGATGCTGGTAGTCTGAAAGAAAAACAAAAAGTGCTGCAAATACTTAGTAGTTCAGGCAACATCTGTGGAGACAGAATCAGGATTAACATTTCATCATTATAGATCTTTTATCAGAACAAACAGATTCTGTTTTTAACAATAAGAATTTTAGAATTAGTACAATACAGGTTGAAGAGCTGGAAATGAAAAAAGAACAGGCAAGACACCAAACTTCTGAACAAGGTTAGGCCACTATTGCAATACTGCATGCAATTCTGGTCTCTCTGCTACAGGGAGGATGTTGTGAAACTTGAAAAGGTTCAGAAAAGATTTACAAGGATGTTACCAGAATTGGAAGGTTTGAGCTACAGTCAGAGGCTGAATAGACGTGGAGGGGGGGTTTCCCTGGAGTGTCGGTGGCTGAGGGGTGACCTTACAGAGATTTTAAAAAATCATGAGGGGCATGGATAGGGTGAAGAGGCAAGGTCTTTTCCCAGGGCATATACTAGAGTGCATATGTTTAAGGTGAGAGGGGAAAGATTTAAAAGTGACCAAAGGGGCAACTTTTTCATGCAGATGGTGGTGCATGTATGGAACGAGCTGCCAGACGATATGGTGGAGGCTGGTACAATTACAACATTTAAAAGGCATCTGGATAGGAATATGAATAGGAAGGGTTTAAAGGGATATGAGCCAACGCTGGCAAATGGGACTAGATTTATTTTGGATATCTGGTCAGCATGGATGAGTTAGGCGGAAGGGTCTGATTCCGTGCTGTTTATTTCTATGATTCCATAAGTTTGAGATTATGCAAAGTGAAATTCAGGAAGTTCGAGAGAGGGGCATTTGGAAAAAAAAAATCAAGTCTTGAGCTACAGGCGCTGATTATAGTTTTGAATGGCCTAAGTGTGAATAGGCAATACAGGAGGTGGACAGTGATGTGAAGATTGATGTTAATAGTCTTGGTGGTAGACTAGATGTCAGGTTTGACACACAAACTGAACTCAAAATTTGGATTCAGTCTGAACAAGCTGCTGAGAATAGAGATGGATTGAGCACTCTGGCACACTACCTGCGGAGGGTGCTCACATAATTAGACAATGATACAACAAAGGACATCAAATCACACCTGTGCTGACTCTTTGAAAGACATGTCCTATTAGTCTACTCCCAGAATGAAGCAAGTGTTTGCTTTACAAGTATGCGTGCAATTTGTTTTAGAAAGATGTTTTAAAAATTTGAATCTGCATCCATCATTCTTTTAGGCATATCACTCGATATCCTAATAACTGATGTGCTAAACAGTAGCCTTCCTCATTACCTTTTCCTTTGCTGATGACTTTAAATCTGCACCCTCTGCTTACTGAGCTTTTCCCCTTCGACCACATCTGCACTAAGAAAAACAACCATTTCTTTTGTCTCTCTATGTAAGTGAAGGTTTTCATATCTGGTATAAAATAATGAATCTCCTTTGCACCCTTGCTATGACATTAAGATCCTTCCTAAAGTGTGGTACCTGTAACTGTGCACAATACTCCTGTAACCAGGTTTAATTGGCACTTGATAAAGGTTTAACATTTTGTTTTCTAACTTTACTTACTTTTATAAAGTCAACAATCTTTTAAGTTTCTTTAAACAGCCTTTTCAAACGTCCTACTGCCTCAAAGTACTTAGCTCCCCAATCTCTGTTTCTGTACTCTCGGTAACATTGCACCATTTAATTTATATTGCCTCACCTCATTTTACTTGCTGAAATTATTAACTTAACTGATGGCATTCAATGCAGTGAGATATAATGCGTCTACCCATTTCAGTCATCCATGTTTTTCCTAACTGTCATCTAATTGTTTATACCATTTCTAACATTGTCATCTGCAAGGTTTTAAATTATACCTTGTCATTATTGTATCAAAAATAAGAGCAGCACTTTTACCAGTATTTGGGGAACACCACTATACACTATCCAAACAACCATTTGCCTTGAGTCTTTGCTTTATCTATTAGCCAAATTTGTATCAATGTCGCTCATGCAATTTTGCTTCAGCTTTGTGCATTTATGATGTCGTAATTTATCAAATGCCTTCTGAAAGTTGACGTTGGTGACATCAACAGAACTACCGGAATCAACTCAGTTAATTAACAAGATCACCTTTGTCTTGCCAGTATTAATTTTGAGGAAATATTTGCTTATCTATGATGGTTGTCCAGCTGGCAATGGAGCACAATATCATAGGCTATGGAGTGAAGGTTGATGACTGAGAAGTGATAATGTTGATAGAATTCCACTTAAATCATGGCTACTGTAGCACTCAGACTGGGGCCAAACAGTGTCGACGTTACCTTCCAATTTTATGCATGTGAGATGGAAGACTGAGTGTGTGGGATAGAAAGGAAGGAAAAAGGAAGAAAACAGAAATAAAACGGAAGTTTGGTAGTCCCTGGCACATTGTGGAAGCTTTCTATAGTGGCCTCTCATCTGGGAACATGGTGGCTCTATTGGCTGCTCATTTAAAGAAGATGGGAGAGAAATACAAGCAATAAAAGGTGAAAGATCCAAAAGATTAAAAATAAGTCATCTACCTAGATTCTGAGTTTGATTTCTATCTACTAAGAAGCATTCAGCTGATAAAAACAGAATTTAAAAATATCTCTGAGGATTTATTCTGCGGACTTTGGTAATTATATTACAGTTTGTTTTCTTCACAGATAATTCCCAAGAATTCATTCTAAAACTCATCAACCGACCTCTCCTAATATTGCAAAGTGATTATGGCTTTGTTGCATTTGGTTCTGGAACACAAAGACTAGATGGCAATAGACCCATGTACGAAGTAAGTAGGATGACTTCGGATGAAGAGGGCTACTACCAATTCAAACTCGGTAAGACTAAATTCCATATAGTGCAATACACCTTTAAAATAACTCTAATTATCTCTAAGAAAGATAAATAATTTTATTTTGCTTTAAATTAAAGCTATTTTGAAAAACAGAGGCAATTTGGTTGTCTCAGCTTGTCTCCTTTTTACACCTCCCACCTATTCGCTTCTTTACTCCTTCCAGCTTTTCTACTATTCACTCTTGAATTGATTCTTACAGAGATATGGCTTTGTAAGTCAACCTTCAGTCCTTCAAGTATTCTTTCTGCCTGTGTCAGCTCAACTATTAAAGTCAGCAGTTGATGTCACTTGCAGGGAGGCAGCATGAACATGATGGGCCAAAAAGCCTTCTGTGCTGGAACCATTCAAACCAAATTCCTATTCTCAACCAATGCATTGGCTGCATCCACCTGCCCTCTGTACGCAATATGTGAGATGAGGGATTACTTGAACCAAGGACAATTAAAAAATGCAAAAATGTTTTAATGGATATTCTGCAAAAAAAAACTGATTATTTGTCAACATTCCTGAAGCTCGATTCTCCCTTTAAAAGTGGTCTTGTTAGCAAACCTTAATAGTGGGTCCTTTGGTGAAGTGTTTTGAAAAGTGGTTATCATGACTGTGAAATTACTTCTTTCTAAATAACTTTTAATTAACTGAATTGCCCCACCATTTCTCAATTCTTAAAGACAGACATCAATGAGTTATTTAGTCACACATCTTCCCTGTTTGAGGCGTTGAACTTTCAAGCTGTCTTTTTATGTTCATTTCCTCTCATCTAATCAAAAATCAAATTTTGGTCCTGTGTACATATGAAGCAGAATAGTAGTTTAAGGCAACATTTCCCATTACAGAGATCACATGAGCAAAACTCTGCATGAAAAATTTGTCCTTTCTTATCTCAAAATTCCTGTTATAAAAGGAGAGCAACTAAACTAATTGCTAACAATGGGTAAATCCTCTGCTTGAAATTTTCACTCTGAAACCTGTGGGTATTTTTCAACACCTAAAACATGAAAGATAGTGAAACAAGCTGTTTCTTTCCAATAGGTTACAGGAGTTAGCAAAATTGTACTAAAATACCTTATCATAGAGTAATCAAGTCCTACAGCATGGAGACAGGCCCCTTGGCCCAAACGGGTCCATGCTGACCAAAATGTCCACCCATGCTAACCCCATTTCCCTGCACTTTGCCTATATCCTTCTAAGGAGAAAGTGAGGTCTGCAGATGCTGGAGATCAGAGCTGAAAATGTGTTGCTGGAAAAGCGCAGCAGGTCAGGCAGCATCCAGGGAACAGGAGAATCGACGTTTCGGGCATCAGCCCTTCTCCTGAAGAAGGGCTGATGCCCGAAACGTCGATTCTCCTGTTCCCTGGATGCTGCCTGACCTGCTGCGCTTTTCCAGCAACACATTTTCAGCTATATCCTTCTAATTCTTGCCTATCCACGTATTTGTCCAAATGCCTTTTAAATATTGTTAATGTATCACCTGCCTCAATCATTTCCGCTGGCAGCTCATTCCATATGCATCCCACCCTGTATGAAAAAAAAGCTGCCCCTCAGGTTCCTTTTTATTCTTTCCCCTCTAACCTTAAACTGCTGCCCTCTAGTTCTCAAATCCCCAATCCTGGGGAAAAGACTGAGTGCATTCATCCTGTCCATGCCTCATGATCTTATACACCTCTATAAGATCCCCCCTCAGTCTCCTATGCTCTACAAAAAAAAAATTCGAGCTTGTCCAACCTCTCCCTATAACTCAGACCATTGAGTCCAGGCAACAGCCCTGTAAATTTCTTCTGCATTCTTTCCAGTTTAATAACATCCTTACTTTAACAAGGTGACCAAAACTGAACAAATGTTCCAAGTACGGACTCACCAACATCATGTATAACTGCAACATAACTTCTCAACTTTTATACTCAGTGCCCTGACTGATGAAGGCGAGTGTGACAAAGGCCTTCTTCACTGCCCTGTCTACCTATGACTCCACTTTCAGAGAACTGTGAACCTGAACCCCAAGGTCCCTCTGTTCCACTACATTCCTTAAGGCCCTACCATTCACCATGAAACTCCTACCTTGATTTGACTTTCCAAAATGCAAGACCTCACAGTTATCTATATTAAACTCCATTTGCCCACTTCCACAGCTGATCAAGGTCCTGTTGCGGTTTCTGAGAACCTTCCTCACTGTCCATGATACTGCCTATTTTAGCGTCATCAGCAGACTTACTATTCATGCCTTGTACACTCTCATTCAATTCATTGATATAGATAACATGCAGTAATAGACACAGCACCAACTCCTAAGGCACTCCACTAGTCACAGGTCTCCAGTCCGACAAGCATCCTTCCACTATTACCCTTTGCCTCCTACCATCAAGCAAATTTTGTATCCAATTTGCCAGCTCATCCTGGGTTGAGCTTCCATTGCAGCCTTCCATTGCAGCCTATCATGTGGAACCTTATCAAAGGCCTTACTGAAATCCAAATAGAGTACATCTACTGCCATGGCTTTGTCAACCTTCCTGGTCACTTCTTCAAAAAACTCTAACAAACTTGTGAAGCATGATCTCCCACTCACAGATGTTAAGCTTACTGGTCTACAGTTCCTAGGCTTTTCTTTGCAGCCCTTCTTGAATAATGGCACACCATTCGCTACACTCCAATCTTCCAGGACCTCACCTGTGGCTAACGACAATGTAAAAATATCAACCAGGGCCCCTACAATTTCTTCTCTAGCCTCTTGCAGTGTTCTTGGATATATCTGATCAGGACCAGGAGATAAATCCACCTTGATACATTCGAATACATCCAACACTCCTCAACTGTGATATGGACTGTCCCCAAGATATCACCACACAGGTTCTTGAGGGGGACTATTCTCTCTATAGTTATTCTTTTTCGTTTAATATACTTAAAGAACCTGTTTGGATTCACACTAATCTTCTCAGCTAAGGCTATCTCATACTCCCTTTTCAACCTCCTCATTTCCTTCTTCTGTAAACTCCTGTATTGCCTGTATACCTCCAGGGATTCCCTTGATCCCAGCTGCCTGTACCTGAGCCACACGTCCTTCATTTTTTTCTGGTCAAAGACTCAATATCTGTTGTTATCCAGGGTTCCGTATTGTGTTAGGATATTTCTTACATGCTCAAGACAAAGGCCACTCACATGAGTGAATACTTACATATTACTAACAAGAGTAAAACCTTATGCACACAGTGCAAGTCATTTTCAAATTCACCAACTGGGCAATGGCCTACTGGAGAGGTTCAGCTACTCCTTGATCCTACCTTTTCTTCAACCCGCTAAAATTAAAGAGTTTAAAATCGGGTTTTACAAGTTATACGTATGCTCCCCTACGTTTTACCACCCCAGCAGGGAAGTTGAATATCTCCCACAATATCCATTAATACCACAGTCTTTAGAATCCAATTGAAACCATGTAATAACTTTCTGGATTTGCCAGGAACCCTCTTTACTTAATGGAAGAATAAGTTGTCTACGAGTGTGACTTACACTATAATCTATAAATTAAATTCATGAAAAGGATGGAATAAATAAAAACATGAAATCAATGTGCCAGATTTCACTTGATTCTCAGATATATTTCTTACACTTAGGTATAAAACAGTAACAAAATATGCAATACTTTGCAAAATTTAAAATACTAACTCTGCACTAGCATGTAAAACATTAAAATATAAAATTGTTTCATTTCACCACCATGGAGTATTGAAATGGAACAGCCCCACTGTCTGTAATACAGGAACACAAGAGTAACTCCAGCAACCCTATTCAAAATATAAATCCATTCTCCGAAGATCAACCAAAAATATTTGCAACCAAATATACTTTTTTTACAGTTGATTCTGTTTTCACAGATGGTGACAAATCTGCTGACTATTTCCGACATTTTCTGTTTTTAA
Organism: Chiloscyllium plagiosum; assembly: GCF_037043375.1. Classification (NCBI taxonomy): domain Eukaryota; kingdom Metazoa; phylum Chordata; class Chondrichthyes; order Orectolobiformes; family Hemiscylliidae; genus Chiloscyllium; species Chiloscyllium plagiosum. The sequence continues at coordinate 54,340,712 of NW_028270156.1, read as the reverse complement.
CTAGCACCAACAGTTTTTTTTTGCTTTTTATTTATCTTTCACAATTGCTGTTAAATTTCCACACAACTTGAAACAGAGATTATTTGGGATGACAGCTTTCACTTTCTTTGTGGCAGTAAAATAAAAGAAAAAATTGATGAAATACCTCCACAGACTAAAACTTTTATTTTTTATTGATTCAACAATTATCTTATTTGATTATTTTAAAGGTAGTACCAGCAAACAGGGTAACAATGAGACAATTAACATACTCATATACTGTTTTAGCAGAGCTGATTTGGTTGCAGTGGTGAACATACTGTTTTAACGAAATGTTTAATTTCCAAGTTATTTCAAACAGAAATTAGCTCAATATCAGAAGTACTGTAAAGAAATCAAGAATATACAGTATTCTGTACTATTATTTCTTTTGCCTGTTTTTCTCTCTCTTTTCTATTTCTTTATTTGTGTCTTTTATTCTATATTTATCTTCCACTCTGGGAATTCCAGAGTTCCATCTTGTTTTTGATGTTGCAAAGTGAAATAAGACACATGAAACAGCAGGAAAACATCTGAAACACTCATACAAGAGGTGGCCATGGGACACCAATAAATGCACTCTATTGAAAATTCCACATGTTTCCTTTGCACTTTTAATTTTGCATTCCTGTCTTACACCAGACCACAGATTTTTCTTTCTGAACATTCAAAACTTCTTATTTATCTGAATTATGGTATTTCCCTGGTTAAGTTCTGTTTGCTTCTTTATATTCTGGTTCAGTGTCCACAGACAAGTATTGGGAAATGGACAAAGATGGCTTCATCAGTGGTACTGGAGAGCAACCAATAAACTTCATTATCCAGCTGGTTGGTTCCAATGTTATGATCCTCAAAGCACCAAATGGCAAATATATGATAACACAACAGAGCGGAGACTTCAAAGCAACAGGGGAAGATGTGAAGACTGCCACAATGTTCCTTTATTGATCAACTTTAAAAGATATGATCTTGAATCAAAACCACTACATTAAAACCCTGAATAAGCCTATATGAATAGCTAGAATAAATTATATATATTATGCTTTAAAACTCTCACTCTTTTTATTGATAACATTTGTTTGGTCTCATCAATTTGACTCAATTGATTTACAGTTGTGCTAAGTAGGACAATTTTCAAACTGTTAAACCAAATGAAAAAGCAAGATTTACTGTTCAAAATGCACTAATTCTCTCTAAACAATAAGAATGCACTGACATTGAAAGCAGAATGCAAAGAAAATGAAGCAATCTTTGAATTACGCAGAGCCTGGGTTTTGCAAACAGTAAAATATAAGTGGAATTATGATGGGAAATAAGGAATTCCAATTTTGAGACCCTACAGATGATTAGAACAGGAGATATTATGATAATCTTGATCTTAGTGTCTAGATGAATGGAAGAAGAATGTGTAAAATACTAATTTTAAAACGAACAACATTTAGAGGAACAAATATACTAAAATATTGAAGTGACAATGGACAAAATATTGGATTCCATTTCAGGTTAGATGAGACTGTGAAGCCAAAACAATTAACAATCAAAAAGTAGTTTTGGTTGGACCCATTGGACAAGAGATGGTAGACATGGAATGGCATTCAAAGAACTATTGTGAATAAACATGTTCTTCTAAGAACCAAAGAAAGAAAATTTACCTTCTCTAGAGGAACATCGGAACAGGAGTAGGACATTCAGCCCTTCGAGCCTGTTCTGTTGTTGAATGAGATCATGACTGACCTGTGGTTTAACTCATATACCTGCCTTTGGCCTATATCCCTTAATACCTTTTCTTGACAAAAATGTATCTCAGATTTAAAATTAACAACTGATCCAGCATTCCCTGCTGTTTGTGGAAGAGTGTTTCAAACCTTTATCACCCTTTGTGTTTAAAAGTGCTTCCTAACATCTCTCCTGAATGGTCACACCCTAATTCTGGCACTATGCCTCCTCATTCTTGAATTCCCAACAGTGGTAATAGCTTATCTTTATCTACTCTGTCTTTTCCTGTTAATATCTTGAAGACGTCATTATCAAGAAGGTGTATGGTATGTTGGCTTTCATTAGTAGGGGGATTGAGTTTAAGAGCCACGAGGTTATGCTGCAACCCTATACTGCCCTGTTAGACCACACTTGGAAACTTATGTTCAGTTCTGGTTGCCTCATTATAGGAAGCTTTAGAGAGGCTGCAAAGGAGCTTTACCTGGATGCTGCCAGGACTGGAGGGCAGTTGAGAAAGGTTGAGGGAGTTAAGGCTTTTCTCAATGGAGTGAAGAAGAATGAGAGGTGATCTACTCACAGTATTTCAAGTGACGTGTACATGATGAGAGGCATAGATAGATTGGATGGCCAGAGACTTTTTCCCAGGGCGGAAATGGCTATCATGAGGGGGCATAATTTTAAGGTGATTGGTGGAAGGTTTTGGGGAGATGTCAGAAATGAGTTCTTTATACAGAGTGTAGTGGGTGCATGGAATGCACTGCCAGCAATGGTAGTAGAGTCAGTTACAATGGGGACATTTAAGCGACTCTTGGATAGGCTCATGGAACATAGGTCAGTCTGATCTGAGAGTAGGACAAAGAGTCGGCACAACATCAAGGGCCAAAGGGCTTTTATGGTGCTGTACTGTTCTGTGTTCTATGTTAACCTTCCAAATTCTAGAAAAAACAGGCCTAATTTGCATAACCTCTTCTCACACATCGACTTTGCAAAGCTACTTTGTACTCCCTTCAAGGCCAACGTATACTTATTAAGGTGTGGTAAACAGATCTACTCACAGAATTTCAAGTGAGGTCTAAGGGTTTTGTCCCACTGCAATATAACTTCTGCATCCTCATACTTCAATTCTTCTAGAAGCCAGCATTCCATTTGACTCCTTGATTATTTTCTGTATATCTGTTCATGGTAGTCTAAAGATCTATGCACCTGAACTCCCAAGTCTTTCTGGACATCTATTATTTATTTCATACCATCTGGGAAAGGAGACCCTAATCTATCCTTTTTCAGTTCAAAATGGATAATCACATGATTGCTTACATTGAACTTCATTTGCCACAGTTTTGCCATTCATTCAGCCTAAAATTACAAAGAGATATTGATAGACCATCATTCATGCTGTCTACAAAGCTGCCTAACCTTGTGTCATCAGTAAATTTGAATGTATGACTTTCTATGTCACTATCCAAGTTGTTAATAGATAATGTGAATAACTGAGGTCCTAACACAGATTCCTTTGGGACGCCACTGGTCACATCTTGCCAATTTGAGTTTCTACCCATTATCCCTACTTGCTGTCACCTGCCACTCAACCAATCTCCTAGCTATGTCAGTAATTTACCCACCATTTTTATGTGAACTTCATTAACTGTCTTTTGGATGTCCATATAAATACCATCTATAGACATTCCCCTGTCCACTACCTTAAGTCACCTCTTCAAAACATTCAATGAGGTTTGGCAGGCATGACCTACCTGTCATGAAGCTATGCTGGCTCTCCCTGTTTAACTGAAAATTTGAGGTATTCAGTTACCCCATTCTTGATTATAGACTCGAACAATTTCCCCAGCACAGATGTCAGGCTAAGCGGTCTGTAATACGCTATCCCTGGTGTTCCTCTTTAACCTTCTTAGAAAACAAAGTTTCATGTGCAGTTTTCCAAACCAGAGGGATGGTCTAAGGAACTCTGAAGGATTATAGTTAGGGTATAGAAGATATCACTACTGCATTTGTTGTGACCACCAGATATGTCCACATGTCCAAAAATGCAAGTTAAAGCAGACTAACAGTTAAGCTTTGGTCAAAACAGCTTAAGAGTTAGTTTATATAAGATATTGCTGATGGTTCCTGAGAGATAAAGTGATAAAATTATGAACAATAAATTACAGATATCAAGATTAAGCAAGTATTAAGAAGATGAAAGAATACATAGGAGATGAAAGTCCTAATAAGTCTGAGACCACAATGAGCCTTTGGGAACCCTTGTTCAACTTCCTTATTGTCAAACTAGAAAAGATCCACCAAGTGCACTGTGTTCTGTATTTGGATAATTGGTGTTTTTCTTCTACAGATATACCTGGAAAAAGAGAGAACGTTCCTTGTCCTTCTTTAGTTCTGTGGTTTCAGGACATTCACACTGCTTGACTTCCCATCAACAGAAGTTTTTTTGTTTTTGCAAACTTTTTCTCTTCGTCCTGAAAGAACCCACCCTTTTAGGGTGGTTCTCAAAGATGCCTTGGAATTCTGCACACTGGTTGCTTTTTAGGCAGGACTTTTCCCACAACATTGAAAGCTTAAAATATTGTTAATTGTTATTAATATTGTTAGTATTGAGTTACCAAGGGCTCCACAGATCAAAAATCAATTATGCGAAGCACCCAAAATGTATCAGCAGCCTTTCTTATAGAATATAAACATTTATGAAATGCCCTTTAAGCTACATTTTCTGTCCATTTTGAGTGATCGGTGCATTCTCATCTGAACTTCCCACTTTGGGCGTGATCTCCCAGAGGTATTACAGCTGAATAAAGGCAACTACAGAGGCGCAAGGGAGGAGCTGGGTAGAATTGACTGGGAGAGGAGCCGAGCAGGAAAGACAGTGGAACAGCAATGGCAAGAGTTTCTGGGAGTAATTTGGAGACATAGCAGAGATTCATCCTGAGGGAAAAGAAGCATGGCACAGGGAGGATGAGGTTGACTAGAGAAGTCAAGCCTAAAAGCAAGAGAAAGCATATAATGTGGCAAAGGGCAGTGGGAAACCAGAGTATTGGGAAGCTTACAAAGACCAACAGAGGGCAACAAATAAAGAAGTAAGGAGGTTATGAGGGTAAGTGAACCAGTAATATAAAGGAAGACTGTAAGAGTTTCTTCCGATATATAAAGGGCAAAACAGAGGCAAAAGTGGACATTGGGCCACTGGAAAATGGTGCTGAAGAGAGAGTCGTGGGGAACAAGGAAATGGCTGAAAAAATGAATAATTACTTCGTGTCAGTTTTCATGGTGGAAGAAACAAGTAATATGCCAAAAATTCAAAAATGTGAGGGGGCAGCGCTGAGTATGGTGGCCATCACCAAGGAGAAGGTGCTAAAAAAACCTGAAGGTGGGTAAACCAGATGGACTATACTCCAGAGTTTTAAGGGAGATAGCTGAAGAGATAGCAGAGAAGTTAGCGGTGATCTTTCAGGAAACGCTAGAATCAGGGAGGGTCCTGGAGGACTGGAAAATCGCTAACGTGACACCCCTGTTTAAAAAGGGAGTATGGCAAAAAATGGAAAATTACAGTGATTAGCCTAACCTCGGTCGTGGGTAAGATCTTGGAATCCATTGTGAAGGATGAGATTTCTGAATACTCAGTAAAATAGGGCAAAGTCAGCATGGTTTGAGCAAGGAGAGGTCATGTCTGACAAATCTGCTAGACTTTTCTGAGGAAGTAACAAGCAGGTTAGACCAAGGACAGCCAAAGAATGTTATCAATCTGGACTTCAAAAAGGCCTTTGACAAGGTACCGCACAGGAGGGTCTTCAATCAGAAAAGGGCCCATGGTGTCAGAAGCAAGATGCTAGCATGCATAGAAACTTGGTTGTCTGGCAGAAAGCAGAGAGTGGGGATAAAAGGATCCTTCTCAGGATTGCAGCTGGTGACAAGTGGTGTTCCGCAAGGCTCAGTGTTGGGACAACTTCTCACTTTATACATTAACGATCTAGGTGGAGGAACTGAGGGCATTTTGGCTAAGTTTACAGATGATACAAAGATAGATAGAGGGACAGGTAACATTGAGGCGGCAGGGCGGCTGCAGAAGGATTTGGACAGGCTATAGGTGTGGGCAAAGAAGTAACAGATGGAGTACAACATGGAAAAATGTGAGGTCATGCACTTTGGTAGGAAGAATAGAGACATAGACTATTTTGTAAATGGAGAGAAATTTCTGAAGTGAAAAGAGACTTGGGAGTTCTTGTCCAGGATTCTCTTAAGGTAAACTTGCAGGTTGAGTCAGTTGTTAGGAAGGCAAATGCAATGATGGCATTTATTTTGAGAGAACTTGAATGTAAAAGTAGGGATGTACTTCTGAGGCTCTATATGGCTCTGGTCAGACCACATTTGGAATATTGTGCACAGTTGTGGGCCTCATATCTCAGGAAGGATGTATGGGCCCTGGAGTGTGTTCAGAGGAGATCCATGAGAATGGTGCCAGAAATACAAAGCTTAACATTTGAGGACTCTGGGTTTATACTTGATGAGGTTGAGAAGGGGGAGACCTTAGAATAAAGGGAAAACCTTTTAGAATGGAGATAAGGATAAACTTCTTCAGCCAGAGAGTGATGAATTGACAGAATTCATTGCCACAGAAGGCTGTGGGGGCCAGGTCATTAAGTATATTTAAGACCGAGATAGGTAGGTTCCTGAGTATCAATACAGTGCAGAATAAGGCCCTTTGGCACTCAATGAAGGGGATTGGGGATTAAGGATTATGGGGAGAATGGGGTTGAATGGCAGATCAAACTCGATGGGCTGAATGGCCTAATTTCTGCTCCCATGTCTTATGATCTAAATAGCTGCAGGTTTTGCTTGCTCCTGGTTCTGACTGCTTTCCATTCTATTTCTACAACAGAATATCATCCAAATGATTATTGTATAACTAGAATTAAGTCACACAAACATGGCCTCCTCCCACCAAGACTTTTATTCACATAGTAATTACCCTTGTCATTATACTTTCACTTTCCTTAGGCACCTCTACATTTTCCAACGCTGATAAAAACAATGACTGCAGATGCCGGAAACCAGATTCTGGATCAATGGTGCTGGAAGAGCACAGCAGTTCAGGCAGCATCTGAGGAGCTTCAGCAAAATCGACGTTTCGGGCAAAAGCCCTTCATCAGGAATAAAGGCAGAGAGCCTGAAGCGTGGAGACATAAGCTAGGGGAGGGTGGGGGTGGGGAGAAAGTAGCATGGAGTACAATAGGTGAGTGGGGGTGGGGATAAAGGTGATAGGTTAGGGAGGTGGGTGGAGTGAATAGGTGGAAAAGAAGATAGGCAGGTAGGACAAGTCATGGGGACAGTGCTGAGCTGGAAGTTTGGAACTAGGGTAAGGTGGGGGAAGGGGAAATGAGGAAGCTGTTGAAGTCCACATTGATGCCCTGGGGTTGAAGTGTTCCGAGGCGGAAGATGAGGCGTTCTTCCTCCAGGCGTCTGGTGGTGAGGGAGCGGCGGTGAAGGAGGCCCAGGACCTCCATGTCTTTGGCAGAGTGGGAGGGGGAGTTGAAATGTTGGGCCACGGGGCGGTTTGGTTGATTGGTGCGGGTGTCTCGGAGATGTTCCCTAAACCGCTCTGCTAGGAGGCGCCCAGTCTCCCCAATGTAGAGGAGACCGCATCGGGAGCAACGGATACAATAAATGATATTAGTGGATGTGCAGGTAAAATTTTGATGGATATGGAAGGCTCCTTTAGGGCCTTGGATAGAGGTGAGGGAGGAGGTGTGGGCACAGGTTTTACAGTTCCTGCGGTGACAGGGGAAAGTGCCAGGATGGGAGGGTGGGTCGTAGGGAGGCGTGGACCTGACCAGGTAGTCACGGAGGGAACGGTCTTTGCGGAAGGCGGAAAGGGGTGGGGAGGGAAATATATCCCTGGTGGTAGGGTCTGTTTGGAGGTGGCGGAAATGTCGGCAGATGATTTGGTTTATGCAGAGGTTTGTAGGGTGGAAGGTGAGCACCAGGGGCGTTCTGTCCTTGTTACGGTTGGAGGGGTGGGGTCTGAGGGCGGAGGTGCGGGATGTGGACGAGATGCGTTGGAGGGCATCTTTAACCACGTGGGAAGGGAAATTGCGGTCTCTAAAGAAGGAGGCCATCTGGTGTGTTCTGTGGTGGAACTGGTCCTCCTGGGAGCAGATACGGCGGAGGCGGAGGAATTGGGAATACGGGATGGCATTTTTGCAAGAGATAGGGTGGGAAGAGGTGTAATCCAGGTAGCTGTGGGAGTCGGTGGGTTTGTAAAAAATGTCAATGTCAAGTCGGTCGTCACTAATGGAGATGGAGAGGTCCAGGAAGGGGAGGGAGGTGTCAGAGATGGTCCAGGTAAATTTAAGGTCAGGGTGGAATGTGCTGGTGAAGTTGATGAATTGCTCAACCTCCTCACGGGAGCACGAGGTGGCGCCAATGCAGTCATCAATGTAGCGGAGGAAGAGGTGGGGAGTGGTGCCGGTGTAATTACGGAAGATCAACTGTTCTACGCAGCCAACAAAGAGACAGGCATAGCTGGGGCCCATTCGTGTGCCCATGGCTACCCCTTTGGTCTGGAGGAAGTGGGAGAATTCAAAGGAGAAATTGTTAAGGGTGAGGACCAGTTCGGCCAAACGAATGAGAGTGTCGGTGGAAGGATCCTGTTGAGGATCCTTTTTTTCTGGAGAGGAAAAAAAGGAGGGCTTGGAGGCCCTGGTCATGGCGGATGGAGGTGTAGAGGGATTGGATATCCATGGTGAAGATGAGGCGTTGGGGGCCAGGGAAACGGAAGTCTTGGAGGAGGTGGAGGGCGTGGGTGGTGTCTCGAACGTATGTGGGAGTTCCTGGACTAGGGGGATAGGACAGTGTCGAGGTAGGTAGAGATAAGTTCAGTGGGGCAGGAGCATGCTGAGACCATGGGTCAGCCAGGGTGGTCAGGCTTGTGGATCTTGGGAAGGAGGTAGAACCGGGCAGTGCGGGGTTCCCGGACTATGAAGTTGGAAGCTGTGGGTGGGAGATCTCCTGAGGTGATGAGGTTCTGTATGGTCTGGGAGATGATGGTTTGGTGATGGGGGGTGGGGTCATGGTCGAGTGGGCAGTAGGAAGAGGTGTCCTCGAGTTGGCGTTTGGCTTCAGCGGTGTAGAGGTCAGTGCGCCAGACTACTACTGCGCCCCCTTTATCTGCTGGCTTGATGGTGAGGTTGGAATTAGAGCAGAGGGATTGGAGGGCTGCGCGTTGTGAGGGTGAGAGGTTGGAGTGGGGGAGGGGGGTAGACAGGTTGAGGCGGTTAATGTCCCGGCGGCAGTTGGAAATTAAGAGGTCGAGGGCAGGTAATAGGCCAGCGCGGGGAGTCCAGGTGGATGCAGTGTGTTGGAGGTGGGCGAAGGGGTCCTCGGAAGGTGGGCGGGGGTCCTGATAGTGAAAGTAAGTTCGGAGGCGACGGAAGAATTGTTCGATGTCACGGCGTGTATTAAATTCATTGATGCGTGGACGGAGGGGGATGAAGGTGAGTCCTTTGCTGAGGACTGATCGTTCGTCCTCAGTGAGTGGGAGGTCCGGGGGGATGGTGAAAACTCGGCAGGGCTGGGAGCTGGGATCTGGTGTGGGTGTGGAGCTGGGCGTGGGGTCGGAGCCAGTACCTGGAGTGGGTGTGATGGTGGGGGGAATGGGGGTGGAGGCATGAGCCAGGGTAGTGCTCCCCTTGAGGTTCTGGGGGGTGGGGATAGTGACAGTGGGGTCTGTGGTGGGGGGGCGTGTCAGCAGAATGCAGGTGAGTGGCGCTGGTGGGGGCGGAAGTGGTGGCAGACACGGCAGTAGGGGTGGCGGAAGTCACTGAGCATGTGGCATCGGCAATGATGTGAGGGCCAGAAGTGGGTATGGGAGTGGCCATGATGGGGGCGGAAGTGACATCATCAATCAGCGTGGGGGTGGTAGCTGCATCAGCCGCATGGCTAATGGCGTTTCCGAGGCCAGGGGAATCTTCTGGAATGTTTGAGGAGCGCTGGCTACGGAGGTGGGTGGATAAAAGTTTGTTGTACTTACAGTTTTTGATTTTTGAGATGGAATTGAAATAATGTTTGTTGAGAGTATGAATTCTCCTGAGGATGTAGTACAGAGTGGGTCCTTTGCAATTCTGAGAGAGTGTGGCCCTCAGCTGAGGCAGGGCTGACTGTAGAGAGGTTAGGTGCTGACGCATTGCTGCAAACGTGGAGCGGAGGATCTTGAAGGAGAACTGTCGCTGGTGTTTTTGAATCGTTAGTATGTACTGTTTGTCCTGTTCGGGTCCGAACGCTGCCGGTTTAAAGGTGGTCCGGAGTCCGTGTGGGATGAGTTGGTTACGGAGACAGGCACTGAGGAAGCAGATGTGGCTGTGGTAGCGCGTTTGTTTCATGACATGGTTGAAGAGCTTCAGGGCAGAGGAAATGACCTGGGAGTTGCAGTGGGAGAGGGACTCCCTGAGATTCTTGTAGAGAGAGGAGGAAAACTTCTTCAAGGCAGGCATCCTTGCAAGAGGATTCGCAGTAGGGTTAAAATCAACAAGGTAAAAACAATGACTGCAGATGCCGGAAACCAGATTCTGGATCAATGGTGCTGGAAGAGCACAGCAGTTCAGGCAGCATCCGAGGAGCTTCAGCAAAATCGAAGTTTCGGGCAAAAGCCCTTCATCAGGAATAAAGGCAGAGAGCCTGAAGCGTGGAGAGATAAGCTAGGGGAGGGTGGGGGTGGGGAGAGAGTAGCATAGAGTACAATGGGTGAGTGGGGGAGGAAATGAAGGTGATAGGTCAGGGAGGAGAGGGTGGAGTGGATAGGTGGAAAAGGAGCTAGGCAGGTCGGACAAGTCAAGGGGACTGGAAGTTTGAAACTAGGATGAGGTGGGGGAAGGGGAAATGAGGAAGCTGTTGAAGTCCACATTGATGCCCTGGGGTTGAAGTGTTCCGAGGCAGAAGATGAGGTGTTCTTCCTCCAGGCGTCTGGTGGTGAGGGAGCGGCGGTGAAGCGGCCCAGGACCTCCATGTCCTCAGCAGAGTGGGAGGGGGAGTTGAAATGTTGGGCCACGGGGCGGTTTGGTTGATTGGTGCGGGTGTCTCGGAGATGTTCCCTAAAGCGCTCTGCTAGGAGGTGCTCAGTCTCCCCAATGTAGAGGAGACCGCATCGGGAGCAACAGATACAATAAATGATATTAGTGGATGTAAAATTTTGATTGATATGGAAGGCTCCTTTAGGGCCTTGGATAGAGGTGAGGGAGGAGGTGTGGGCACAGGTTTTACAGTTCCTGCGGTGGCAGGGGAAAGTGCCAGGATGGGAGGGTGGGTCGTAGGGGGGGTGTGGACCTGACCAGGTAGTCACGGAGGGAACGGTCTTTGCGGAAGGCGGAAAGGGGTGGGGAGGGAAATATATCCCTGGTGGTAGGGTCTGTTTGGAGGTGGCGGAAATGTCGGCGGATGATTTGGTTTATGCGGAGGTTTGTAGGGTGGAAGGTGAGCGCTGCCCTATTTTTCTTTTCTTCTCTCCACCAACTGTGTTACTTCTTCAACCATCCGTTTTTACTATCCAAGAAATAAGGAGAGACGGCCATTTGACAAGTATTGGGATGTGGTGAGTAATTAAACTTGCTCGTGTGACAAGAACAACCAGGCAGATTCAATGAAGAAGACGAGAGAGGAGAAGCAACGGTGAAGGATAGAAACCCTCACCCACCCCCAAAAAGGGAAAATGCTAGAAATGTAAAGGAGACCTCTCAATAACTGAATATCAAGGAAAACGGGTTAGTTAATCTGCTACATTCATCCTTGGAGGCAGACATTGAATTCTCAGAAATCGTAAACAAGTCACCTTTGGAGGAACTCAGGGATGCTGTTCAAAACTTCAAATGTCAATTTCAAAACAAAACCAATTTGTGGAATGTGAAAGACTTAAAAGTGCTCAGTTGTGTGTTTTTAAGAAAAGTATTTACTCACAGGAAAGCCTGTAGGAGGCTCCATACACCACCTGATTGGATCTTTAGATCAACTTCAAGCGAATGCTGCTCCAGGGCCGGTGCGCCACCCTCAGGCCGGGAGGACTACTGCTGTACAACCTCTGGTCTCTAGGCAACCAGGAACCACACCGCGGAGCAAGACTGTCAGGCGAAACATGGAGAGCTCCCCAGGTAAGGGCACACGTCGCAGGCTGCTGCTGAGAAAGAGGTTTAAGAAGGCTAGAAAAGGCCTCTGATTGTTGGGTAGAGTCCACAATTACGATACAATTCTGTCTACTTTCCTGAAACCTTAATACATGGTAGGTGAGGTAGGGGAAAGTATTTTGGGGGACGAATGGGATGGACTGTAACAAAGTCAGAGTCATAAAGATGTCCAACACAGAAACCGTACAACTCGATCATGCGGACCAGATGTCCTAAATTAATGTAGTCTCACTTGCCAGCGTTTTGCCCATATCCCTCTGTGAGAAATAAAACTCTCTCACTTCAGTAATTTCAGTCCGAGACAAAAACCTGAAACAGTAGTGCCGTTTATTTGTACACTTGCAAGTGGGTGCAATGTCTAATGCCAGGTAAGGCAATGACAAATACACATCAAATCCAACAAACTCTCGAAATTTATACAGTTTGAATCCCCATATTTTTTCTTATTTCATTGTTTGCCCCCTCCTCCGCTTACGTCACTCATTTCCTTAAGACTGATCCCACAACTTCTGTTTATCCGGCCTTGTCCGTGACAAATGCCTATCTCTGGCCCCCATAAAGTTGTTTGACGTCATCTCACTGCAGATCACCGCTAGGCATATCCTTTCTTTATCAGCATTTATTCCTCTCTGGAGGCCACTCTGACCTTTATTACCTCTTTAATTAGGGTTTGTTCCTGTGTCCCCATACAAGTGGGAAAACAGATGTTTATGCAGGCCTCTCTTCACAGCATTTTATCTAGTGCCTGTATTTCTACCATTGTTTTGTAATCACGTCTCATGCTGACATATTATTTTGTAACGGATTATATATTTCCTCATTCTTGCTAAGTCAGTTCTCGTCCGAAACAATCCCAAACTAATGTGAATTCATTTACTCTGTATCAGAACTTATAATTGCAGAAATAACATTAATTCACCTATATCCCACACCTCTGAACCCTTTCTATTCATATACAAGTCCAGATGCATTTTAGATGTTGTTAAAAAAAATCACACAACACCAGGTTATAGTCCAACAGGTTTATTTGGAAGTACTAGAGTGTTTCAGAGAGTTGCTCCTTCATCAGGTAGCTGTGGAGCAGGATCATAAGACACAGAGTTTATAGCAAAAGATCAGTGGCATGCAACTGAAACGATATATTGAACAAACCTACATTGTTGTTAAGCCTTTCATCTTTTAGAATGGGTTGCAGGTTTCGGCTCATTAATATGTAAATCCCAGAACTTCTTTCCAGTCGCATTCTTGAGATAACTTAAGGTTTTATATTAAAAAGGTGACAGCTCAGTTAAAAGTGTGAGGTTCGAGTCTGTTTGTATCTCAATCTTGAGTCAGACTGGTTCTATTTCCAAAGTAGAAATTTATAAAATGTTACATGGATTGACTACTTGCATTGACTACCTGCAGATTGTGTGCTTTTTGAACAAAATAGAATGTATCTGCAATTTTAGATATTGTAACTGTACCAGTCACCACCACTTCCTCTGGCAGCTCATCCCATACATACATCACCCTCTGCATGAAAATGTTGCCTCTTAAGTCCCTTTTATCTTTCCCCTCTCACCTTAAACCTATACCCTCTAGTTTAGGACTCCCTGACCGTAGGGAAAATATCTTCTCTATTTACCCTATCCATGCCCCTCATGATTTTATAAACCTCTGTAAGCTCACCCTTCAGCCTCTGATGCTCCAGGGAAAGCAACCCCAGCCTATTCAGCCACTCCCTATAACTCAAACTCACCAACCCTGGCAACATCCTCGTAAATCTTTTCTGAACCGTTTCAAATTTCACAACATCCTTCCTATAGGAGGGAGACCAGAAATACATGCAAGACTCCAAAAGTGGCCAAACCAATGTCCCAACACCTATTCTCAATGCACTTGTTAATAAGGGCAAAGGTACCAAACACCACCTTCACTATCCTATTTACCTGCGACTCCACTTTCAAGAAACTATGAACCTGCGCTCTGATGTCTCTTTGTTCAGCAACTCTCTCCAGGAATTTTCTATTAAGTGTATAAGTTCTGCCCTGATTTACCTTTCCAAAGTGCAGCACCTCATATTTATCAAAATTAAACACAATCTGCCACTTCTTGGATCATTTGGTCCATCTAATCAAGATCCCATTGCACTCTGAGGTAACCTTCTTCACTGTCCACTACACCTTCAATTTTAGTATCATCTGCAAACTTACAAACCATACCTCCTATGTTCACATCCAAATCAGTTATATAAATTATGAAAAGTAGTGGACCCAGCACCGATCTTTGTGATACTCCACTTGTCACAGGCTCCCAGTCTGAAAAGCAGTCCTTCACCACCACCCTCTGTCTTCTACCTTCAAGCCAATTCTGTATTCAAATGGCTAGTTCTCCCTTTATTCCATGTAATCAAACCTTGTGACCAGTCTACCATGAAGAACCATGTTGACTGCCTTACTGAAGTCACATCCACTGCTCAGCCCTTACTTCTTCAAAAAACTCCATCAAGTTAGTGAGGCATGATTTCCCATACACAAAGCAATGTTAACTATCCCCAACCAGTCCTTGTCTTTCCAAATACTATCCCTTAGGAGTCCCTCCAACAATTTGCCCACTACCGACGTCAGGCTCACTAGTCTATAGTTCCCTGGGTTTTCCTTACTACCTTTCTTAAATAGTGGCACAACGTTAGCCAACACCTCTAGTCTTCTATCACCTCACCTGTGGCTATTGATGCTACAAATATCTCAGGAAGGGACCCAGCAATCTCTTCCCTCATTTCCCACATAGTTCTTGGGTACACATGATCAGGTCCTGGGGATTTATCCACCTACTGTAACAAAACTGTTAAAATAATTCTGCTCAAACTGTCTTAAAAGCAATACTTCTTATTCTTAAATTGTCTCCCAGAACTCATCTCTTCCACAGAGGAAACATTCTCCTGGTATCTACCCTATCAAGTCCCCTCAAGATTTTAGTTGTTTCAATAAGATCACGTCTCATTCTTCTGAACACCGATGAATATTAGGCTAACCAGTTCAGCCTTTCTTGAAAAGATAAGTCATTTATCTTAGGGAATAGTTGTGACCTTATCTGAATTGCTTCTAAAGCAATTATATATTTTTTCAAATAGAGACTAAAATTGTGCACAGCGCTTCAAATGAGATCTCAATGCCCTGTACAGCTGCAGGAAAACTCCCCAGTTCCTTTCACTTTACAATAATAACAGCATTACTTTCACCTTCCTAATCATTTGCTATACCTTCAAGTTAATGTTTTGTGATTCATGTACTAAAACACCCAGACTAATCTGTTCCACCAAGTCCTGGAATGACTCTCCATTTAGCTACACATTGCTTTTCTATTTTGCTGTCAAAATGGACAAATTCATATTTACCCATATTATACTACATATGCCTTTTGCACACTCAGTTAACCTGTCTATATTCCTTTGCAGAATGTCCACCTCTTCTTCATAACCTATTTTCTACCTATGTAGTGTCATTGGCAAACTAAGTTATCACACATTCAATCCCCTCATCCAGATCATTAATATAGATTGTAAATAGTTGATGACTCAGCATTGATTCCTGTGGCACTCTGCTAATTACAGTTGATCAATCTGAAAATGACCCATTTATCCCTGTTCTCTGCGAACTGCTTTCTGTTAGCTAACCAATCTTCTATCCATAAGGAGATCCCTAATTTACAGACATCTAACTTATGAATGTTTGCACTTAACGAAGGCAATCCCAAGCAGGGATCCAATTTAGAAATGTTTCCTGTACTTATGAATGACTACTTTGCATTGCCCTGCTTGTGTTCTGACTTGCATACAAATTATACACAAACCTCTGATGTGGCACCTTATCAAATATCTTTTGGAATTCCAAGGACACCACAACCACCTCTATTGTTTGCGAATGTGACTTTGTCAAAAACCTTGAATGGGTTAATTGAAAATTGTTTCCCTTCCACAAAGTTATGTCAACTTGCCTGCTTGTGATTGTTAAAATGCCCTATTGTAACCTATTCAGCTAACTGACCTATAGTTTCCCACCTTCTGTATCTCTCCTTTCTTGAATAAAGGTGTTTCATTTGCTGGCAGCCTTTGAAAATGTAAGGAAATGTGGAAGATTATGACCAATGCATCTCACTATTAAAGCTGCTACTTCTTTTAAGGTCCTATAATGCAGGCCATCTAGTCTAGTAACTTATTAGCCCTTTGGTCCAATGGTTTTCCAAGCACCTCTTCCCTGGTGATGATGATTGTTTTAAGTTGTCCCTCTCTGTCTGCTGGTTTGGGAAATTTTCTAAGTTCTTTACTATGATGACAGGAACAAAATACCTGTTCATAGTCTCCACTATATCTTTGTTTTCAATTATGAATTCCCCAGACTCACTTTTAGAATCCAACATTAGTTTTAGTTATTTTTCTATTCAAACATTTATAGAAACTCTTACTATCTGATTTATATTATTAGCTAGCTTTCTTTCATTTTCTGCTATCTGTCTCTTTGTTATCTTTTTAGTCATTCTTTGCCAGTTTTTAAAGTCTGCCAAATGTACTGACCCACTACTAATCTTTGCAGAATCAAACTTGCGGATCCCTGGTGCTGTGAGGCAACAGCGCTAACCACTGAGCCACTGTGCCGCCCCCAACCTATAAAGTATCCCCTCAAGGGACTTCTTTACTTTCTTTTTTTTTAACTTTACAGTTTTACACCTTGTCCTTCAAGTTAAAGTTATCTCCTAATCATGACCCAATGCCATCCTTAATTAACAGATGACCCCAGTGCCTTTTCCTATCTCTCTTTTGTTCAAATATGCCAAATTACCTTCTACAATCAGGTCCCAACTTTGGTCACCTTTTAAGCACGTTACTGGAATGTCTATCAGGTCATACATTTTCATCTCTACCTACATTAACAATTTATCCCTCATTATAAAGTTTAAAAAAAATCACACAACACCAGGTTATAGTCTAACAGGTTTATTTGGAAACAATAGCTTTCGGAGCGCTGCTCCTTCATCAGGTAACAACCACCTGACGAAGGAGCGGCACTCAGAAAGCTAGTGCTTCCAAATAAACCTGTTGGACTATAACCTGATGTTGTGTGATTTTTAACTTTGTACAGCCCAGTCCAACACTGGCATCTCCAAATCATATCCCTCATTATAGTTTTATGTGTTCAGATGCAGAGCCATTTTTATGTAACATTTTACCATGTCTCATTTTGCTGAAGCACTCTTATGGAGTCATAAAAGTTTTACAGCGCTGGAGGCCATTTGGCCTGTCGTGCCTGACCAACTCTTCAAATGAGCATAATTTTATAGCACCAAACTCCTGTTTTTCCTCCCCATGCCTTTGCACATTATTTTCATCCAAATAATCATCCAGTGCCCTCTTGAATGTTTGTATGTTTGTGTCCCTTCCTATCATATTCCGGTAGTGAAGACACTTATCTTCTTTCATTCAACCTAATGATACCTTGCTAGAGTTTGGACTGTCAGTTTATTTCAATAGGTAAATACAACCTGCAGGATGGAACGTGCAATTAACAAGCGTTGGCATATGGTTTGAATCACAAATTTTACTGCTAATCTTAAGAAAATTATACATTAAATGCCCTTCCTGAAATCTGGCCATTTTCCTTGGATTTGGAAGGGAGATTGCTTTATCTGAATTTGGAGATGTTTCGACCACAATGAATGGTGCATTCTGAAAGTTACAGTTTCTTCATTGGTTTGAGTCTTTCACTCAGTTATGGGAAATAAGTCACAGAGTCATAGAGATGTATAGCATGGAAACAGACTCCTCGGTCCAACCCGTGCACGCCAACCAGACATCCCAACTCAACCCAACCCAGTCCCACCCGCCAGCACCCAGCCCACATCCCACCAAACCCCCACCCACTCAAACACCCATCCAGGTGCCCCCCAATTGCTGTGACTGCACCTGCTCCCACCACCTCCTATGGCAGCCCACCCCACACACACACCACCCTCTGAGCGAAAAGGTTGCCTCTTAGGTCTCCTTTATATCTCTCCCCTCTCACCATAAACCCATGCCCTCCAGTTCTGGACCCCCCGACCCCAGGGAAAAGATCCTATCCATCTCTCCTATCCATGCTCCTCATGATTCCACAAACCTCCACAAGGTCACCCCTCAGCCTCTGACGCTCTAAGATAAATAGCCCCAGCCCACCCAACGTCTCCCCACAGCTCAAACCCTCCAACCCCGACAATATCCCTGCAAATCTCCTCTGAGTCCTTTCAAGTTTCACAACATCTTTCCAATAGGAAGGAGACCAGAATTGCATGCAATATTCCAACAGTAGCCTAACCAATGCTCTGTACAGCCACAACATGACCTCCCAATTCCTGTACTCAATACTCTGACCAATAAAGGAAAGCATACCAAACGCCTTCTTCACTATCCCATCTACCTCTGACTCCACTTTCAAGGAGCTATGTCAGAAGGTAAAGGTGGAAAAACTCCAGGCTCTCTCTGTGCTAGAAAATAGAGACCAGGGAAAGTCCCCCTGAACAGAAAATACCAGAGCCATAATATCTATAGGTAGTTCATTGATGTGAGTAAAGCCAGATGTTGAGCCTGTAAGAACTTTTGAATGGATTATTTCATTGTTTATTTAATACCAATTAACATTGGCAGCCTTAGATTGACATAAACTGATAATATGGGGATTCTTATGGTAGGTTCCTTATCTCTGAGCCAGAAGATCTGGATTCATGTCCTCCTGCCATGGTGATATGTCATAACAGACATGAATAGGTGGGTTAAAAAACTCCTTTAAAATTAACAGTGCAGCAGCAGAATAATACATTTGGGTGAATTTTCCTCTGCTTATATTAGGGTACAAATGATCAAAACTTGTATTAATTATCTAACCATATTCTTGTCACATAATTTGCAGGAAATTCAGGAATGCAGCTTTGGACACTGTGGGTGCTTGGAAGGATGTCTGTCCCATTGTGTAATGAATCATGATTTAATAGTCCCGTCCTTTTCTAATCAGAGATTGACCTGTCATGAATTTCCTATTATTTTTAAAAAAACCATATTTCATACTTTTTACTGTATTTGTTGAACATGTGAAATGTCCATCTGTCGAAGATTCCAAACTTTTCAGGAAACTTAGGTTCATCAAAATTACTTGCTTCACTGCTTATGGCCACATTTCTCACCAATTTCTTTTTAAATCCTGACAGAAACCATGTGCTCATTATCAACTAAATAACCCAGCGCTCACATTTTGCAATCTTTAACTCTTTGCAGGAGAGCTACAAGTTCTTTCTTAAAGGAAGCTTATATTTGTATCTAATTTGCACTTTAGGAATAGTCATTCAATTGACAAAATGTCCAGCTGAAAACTGAGTGCAGGATGACCCAACCAAAGGTCACTGGAGTAAGATAACCTAAAAGAACTATTGTTCCTTCATTTTAGTCAGATGCTAAGAAGATACCTTGAGTACTATGCACATTTTAGGATCTAGTAAGGATGTTTCTAATTTATGGCTTGAAATATTCGCTCCTTCTATCCTTTCTTTGACAGGATATGCCATTTACAATCTGTTTTAATTGTTTATTTCCAATTGTCATTTTGTCCTTTTGGGCTTTTTTCTGAAGCATCATTCCCAGACTATACAACCCAAGTGTACTTCGAATTAGCTCTTTATCTGACTTTATTCTCCCTTGTCTGAAGCTTTCAGTCAATGAGTCTCCATGGTATTATCATTTGTTTCGTATTGGGCCAGATGGTCTGATGTTTGAGTGGGTTATCCATAGGGAACTCTTGTTTTTAAATGAACTCCCTATCCTCTCTAGTTCCCACAGCAAAGGTTTCTTATAGAATAATTATTCTGCCAGGGAAGTACAAAGGTGTAAACATTGAGTGTGGCAGTACCAGATTCTATAGTAATGCTAATCTCAATTCAATTATCTGCTAAAATTCTCTAGTCTAATTCACACGTGAAGAATAACCTCTTGAATAAGATACCAAACAATACTTCGTTAAAAATCATACAACACCAGGTTATAATCCAACAGGTTTAATTGGAAGCACACTAGTTTTCGGAGCGACCTGATGAAGGAGTGTCGCTCCGAAAGCTAGTGTGCTTCCAATTAAACCTGTTGGACTATAATCTGGTGTTGTGTGATTTTTAACTTTGTACACCCCAGTCCAACACCGGCATCCCCAAATCAAAACAATACTTCATACAACTAAAGCTAAGGCACACTAAGAACCAGCACTTGCAAGAGGCAGAGGACTAAAGTTGGGGAAAGGAAAGATGTCATATCTTTCGATCTAGTTCTGATGAAGGGCTACTAGACTTGAAATGTTAACTCTGGTTTCTTTCCACAGATGCTGCCTGACCTGCTGAGCTTCCCCAGTATTTTATGTTTTATTTCAGGTCTTCAGCATTCGTAGTTATTTATTTTATTTGTTACACATCTAAGAGACCTGTTTAACTAATTACTCACTTTCCAGTATTTCTTTTCCTGCACTACCCTACTCGGCAAAACATGCGCTTGAGATCTCAATTCTTCTTCATCAAGGAGTGTTTCCTGACATTAATTCTAAACATATCGTTTTTGAGCTTTATGAATTCACATTTTACATCAGTATTTACTGTGGAAAAGGATATGGAAGATATAGACTGTAGGGATATAGATGGTGACACACTGGAAAATGTCCATATTACAGAAGAGGAAGTGCTGGATGTCATGAAAGGCATAAAGGCGGATAAATCCCCAGGACTTGATCAGGTGTACCTGAGAACTCTGTGGGAAGCTGGAGAAGTGATTGCTGGGCCTCTTGCTGAGATATTTGTATCATCAATAGT
Source organism: Chiloscyllium plagiosum (assembly GCF_037043375.1). Lineage (NCBI taxonomy): Eukaryota > Metazoa > Chordata > Chondrichthyes > Orectolobiformes > Hemiscylliidae > Chiloscyllium > Chiloscyllium plagiosum. The sequence continues at coordinate 54,319,956 of NW_028270156.1, read as the reverse complement.
CACAGGTGAGGTGCCAGAAAACTGGAGGTTGGCTAACGTGGTGGGCCAATGGACTGAGAAGTGGCAGATAGAGTTTAATTCAGATAAATGCAAGGTGCTGCATTTTGGGAAAGCAAATCTTAGCAGGACTTATACACTTAATGGTAAGGTCCTAGGGAGTGTTGCTAAACAAAGAGACCTTGGAGTGCAGGTTCATAGCTCCTTGAAAGTGGAGTAGCAGGCAGATAGGATAGTGAAGAAGGCGTTTGGTATGCTTTCTTTTATTGGTCAGAGTATTGTGTACAGGAGTTGGGAGGTCATGTTGCGGCTGTACAGGACATTGGTTAGGCCACTGTTGGAATATTGCATGCAATTCTGGTCTCCTTCCTATCAGAAAGATGTTGTGAAACTTGAAAGGGTTCAGAAAAGATTTACAAGGATGTTACCAAGGTTGGAGGATTTGAGCTGTAGGGAGAGGCTGAACAGGCTGGGGCTGTTTTCACTGGAGCGTCGGAGGCTGAGGGGTGACCTTATAGAGGTTTACAAAATTATGAGGGGTATGGATATGGTAAATAGACAAAGTCTTTTCCCTGGGGTCGGGGAGTCTAGGTTTAGGGTGAGAGGGGAAAGATATAAAAGAGACCTAAGGGGCAACTTTTACACACAGAGGGTAGTACATGTATGGAATGAGCTGCCAGAGGAAGTGGTGGAGGCTGGTACAACTGCAATATTTAAGAGGCATTTGGATGGGTGTATGAATAGGAAGGGTTTGGAGGGATATGAGCCGGGTGCTGGCAGGTGGGACTAGATTGGGTTGGGATATCTGGTCGGCATGGACGGGTCTGTTTACATGCTCTACATCTCTATGACTCTATTTATGAATTATCTCGTAAGAGTTGCATCTCTTTCATTTTTTTGAGATAAAACAAGACAACAATCAATTATGGTTTAACAGTGTAACACTTACTGTGTCGCTCCACATTGGATTTTTGACATTGTTATTTTCCTTTCATTGTGACAGGCAATGTTGATTCTGTAGATCCACTGTCCAGGACTGGAGAAGAGAGGGAAAACAAAGAAACTGAAAAGCCTGCTGAAGAGGTACAGTGAAACCCAGGCTGTTTCTCCTTGCTTTTTGATTACTTGATTACAAAAAAATGCACAGACCAGACACAACCACTGCACACAAAAATATTAAATTTCCCTGGTGATATGTAAGCATGGAAATGACATTCTCCTCTTTTCTTTTCTCATGGTTGCTATTCTTCGAATAAACTTAATGTTACACCAGCTTCATAAGAGTTGGAAATTTACTAGTACTGTGCCAGTTTTCAAGATCAGTTACATCTTGCAGTGTCCCAAATGTTTGAAATCAATTTTTAATGGGGTTAAGCACACTCACATTCTGCATGAAATATCTCAATAATTCACTGATCTTTTTGTTGATGCTCTCTCCTTTCTATATTTACTCTCTTCTCTCATTGTTGCTGTTCTTACACTTTCTTATCTTTCTATTTCAAGTTACCTGCTTTGTTTCTCCCCATTTACTAGCATCCCTGTCATTAGCACATAGTGATTGATCTAATTCTTCTAATCTCTCAAATGAGAACATTGAGGGGCAGGATTATCTTCAGCGGAAGAAAGAAGGGTCAGAATTGCTAGTGAGTTGCACATGACAGTAGAAGTTGTATATCCTGGTAATACATAAATTAGAGACAAATGGATGCAGGCTTGTAATCAATAATGGTGGTTCTGTTGATAACGCTGTGTCCTTATGAACCTCAGTAGAGAGGTTTCCTGTTCAAAGTTGATCCTGAAGATGAGACCGCTTTATGCAAATTAATTCTGATCAAGATATTTAACTTAAATGAGTCTTCAGTCTGAATGAGACAGTGATGGTGTTAAATGTTTTTTTTCTGTTTTATTAGAAGGATGCAAGGCCGATAGAAGCAAAGGATTACACACTGTTTGAGACTCTGTGTGACACTGTTCTATCATCACTGGCATTACTGCAAAACAGTATCACTGAGGTATACCCACAATTGTTTGTTCATAACTCCTTCATGAAATATATCTCTGAGATTGTCTTTTAATTTCAGTCCTTTTTGCAGAGTAATGCAGGGGTACGTCTTTTTATGTATATTTTATCCCATTCTCTTCGTTAATGCTAATATCAATCTTGAAATCAGCTATTGCTCCTCAAACCACTGGTCTCACTCATATTAGTTATTTCAGCATACCAAGATTTTGACCCTGTAATTTTCTTGATCCATATGACACAATATTGTTCCACATAATGCATTTAGCTCCACAGCAACTACAAACACTGTCTGTGAATTGCTAGTACTTGGAAAATGTGCTTTTGTACATTTTCAGTTAAGTCCTGCAGTGCCCTGCCCCTGTTGAATGGTTTACCGATAATCATTACCTGCGTGAAGATTGGCATCGTGTATCAAGAGCGGGTGAAATCGTGCACTTTGTTGATGTAGAAGACAAAAAGAAAGATATTTTCATTATAAAGGGCAGTTATTATAAAAATGGAATCGCCAGACTCCATCTCCTGTCATATCTTTGTAATGGTGCTTAATCAGTATCAATTATTCATTGCATCTTGTATCTCTGGTTTTCCAACAGCTTTTGGATTTCAAAGATCAACTGATGAACCATGCCCTTCCAACCAGCCTCCTAGCCCATTTGGTCATCATCACAGGGCGGCTTTTCCGCAGGTATTGCAAATATTCGCAAAACTGATAAGATCACACTGATTGTACTGTCTCTAACCTAGCTCTCTGTTTTCCAAGGATTCAAAATGTTACTGATCCTAATTTGTACTAGTTGTCTCCTTGTTCTACAATGTAGAAACCTAAGCTCAGCATTCCATACTACTTATTAATATACCTATCTTATTTCCTAATCTGTTGTTTTTCATGTTCTATCTTGGTCTTTCACCCATATTTCTCAATAAAAATGTCAAGAGATCATCAAATAAAGTGTGTGTTCCCTTGAACTTTTTATTCTCTAAGTCTTGGAGTTCTTTTAAAAGTTCGGTGTGTAAAGAAAGGGACCTGTTTGACATGAGCTTTTTACAACAGGACTATTTGAAATTTAGCTTTATGTTCAATTTTTGATTTGCTGTAAGTTATCTGATCTCAGATGATGCAGCTATTTGGGCACAATAATTAGTTTGAGCAAGGAAGGCTAAAACTTGACCAGGGTTTAAACTCCTCATCACTAAACAGTGGGACGGTGTATTTGTGTGAACACTGTGTGAGAACAAGATAAAGTGTGGCTGTAACAACATCAGCGTTCACTTAACATGATGAAATTAGGATGTGAGGTGGATGAGCTTCCATTTTGCCTCTGTTGTTTGATAAGTGCCATTTTGAAGTATATGTTTCATTTCTATTTAAGAGTCTGCCGTCAGTAATATCTATGCTTACAATTGGCAGCTGGGATAAAGCTGTTTGCCTGTACACTTTAGCGGACAATGAGTTCATGTATGCTCCATCCTGCTGCCTCTTTTCTCTATATCTGTTGTTTTCTGATCTGTTATCTACTGCTTCTGCTTTGCTTCTGGGCACAATAACATCCCAACATTGAAATCAAAAATTTAATCTGAAATTTTCCAGAAGTCCCTGGTCACAATTTCAATGCAGATTCAGTCGGACAACATCTTGGAAAGTTAAAGGATCCCTTTAAGAACAGTTGTAAACAGTCCTCATCCAACTATTCCTTGCTATAACTTTTGTGTATACTGTAGAACTGACAAATTGTATACAAATGATTGTTGAAAATGGTATTTGATTTCATAAACGGGCAAAGAACTCACAATTGCATGTATTAAATTGGCATATATTAATTTCAGCATGAGAAACATAAGAGAATACTTGACATAAACATGGAACAGGTGACTAAGTTTACAGCTCCTGCCTTCAGGACCTTAGTACTCAAATTATTGTCCTTAGTACTTAAATTATTGCTATCCGTTGAGAGTTGTCAAGAATGTGGTGCTGGAAACACACAACAGGTCAGGCAGCATCGTAGGAGCAGGAGAATCAATGTTTCAGGCATAAGTCCTTCATCAGGAATGAGGCTTGTGGGTCGGGGCTGTGTGAGAACAAGATAAGCATAAAACCCCAGGTTATAGTCCAACAGGTTTAATCGGAAGCAGTAGCTTTCGGAGCACTGCTCCTTCACCAGGTGGTTGTGGACTCCAGTCCAACACCGATATCTCCAAATCAAGATAAAGCATGGCTGTAACATTGAGAGTAGCTCCATATTAATCTCACAAATAACAAGTGGCCGTTTGAATAAGTTATTTGAGGTGTCCAACTTCCACAGAACCAACTTTAGATTTTAAAAGTGGAGTGCTTTTTGCACTTTGTTTCCTTTTCATCTTGATGACGCTTGGATGGGTTTCTTCTGTAATAGATTCCTCATTGGAGGCAGGGAGATTAAATTTCTGTGGTTTTGTACCAAAGGTACATTTATTTTCCAGGTGAAAGCAGAAGAAAATAGTAGTGACCAGTGACACTGGGTCCCTGTTCACTTTGCATACTTCCATCAAGAGTGGAGTGGCATGTTTTGTCTCCTATCTCATATCCGTCCTTACCGGAAATCTTACTTTAAGACCCTGTTTAAGGATTGTTTGGACAATCTGACAATGATTCTGTAACTAAATTTGAATCATAAAAGAGATCATTATTGTTTTAAAACTGGGTAGACGTGATGGACAAAAGAGGCAACATGTCAACTGAATTACTGCTGCTGCAGGACTAACAGGCATACAGAAAACAGTTGATCTTCCATCCCCATTCTGACCCGGCTATCTGTTCAGGGAAGAGACTATCTGAATGAAATGTAAGGTCAGTCCGTATGTCCTGAACCTCAAGATGGTGACAGACTCAGACTTAATCAGGTACAGCACACTTCAGTTGAGCTCTTCCTGATATTTAACAGGGAGTCATTGAAGGAAAATGGTCCCAACAACCTTTTCTTTAATCATGCACAAAATGTGGATATTGCTGGCTTGGCAAAAATTGTGGCCCTTGAGAAGGTGGTGGTGAGTTGCAGTCTGTGGTGTAGGTAGACCAATATGCCATTGGCAAGGGAATTGTAGGATTTTAGCCCAGAGACATTGAAGGAACAGCAAGAATTTGCCAAGTCAGTATGATGAGTGGTTTGGCAGGTGCTTACAAGTGGTGGTGCTCCCATACATCTGCCCTTCTAAATGGTAGTGCACATGGGTTTAAAGAACCTTGGTGAATTTCTGCTGTGCATTTTGTAGATGGTACACATTGTTGATACTGAGCATTAGCATTTTGAGGGACTAACTGCTTCTGCTCAACTTATCAAGGTTGTCTGTGTGTAACGGATGCAGGTAACTTTTTTATCACTGCTTATACTCTCATTTGAAGTGAGAGGTATTTCAAACATGTCTTACATCAAAATCTATTTTAACTGTATATGTCCAGACTTCTATATTTGTCCACCTCCTTGCATGCTTGCTGAAATCAAGACTCATCTCACTGATCAATTCAAGTGAATTTTCATTCTAATGAAAAGTGTAAAACCGATAATGGGGAATTAACTGCTCTTTCTATGCACTGTATAATTTTTCTTTATATTACAATCAATAGAAATTAAAATTTAATGATGTAAAACAGGTGGGCCACTTGCTACTGCTCATTTTCCATCTATCGATAGAAGATAAAATTCACATCTTTCTTTACCAGAATTTCAAAACTGTTTTTTCTCACCTTCATCAATCTTTTCTTTATCATACAATCAACAATCCTCAGATAATATCACCTACTTTTTGAATTACCTAATTTTCATTATTGCCTTACTAAGGTTTTTTTGATGTGTATTTTAGCCCTTCAGTCAGGTAACTCGATTAAACTATATGCTGTTCCAATCTTTTAGTTGGTTTCTGAAAGGAGAAGTTATTCATGAGGCCTCAGCAGTTTATTTGTTTCCTAATATAGTTTTCCTTTTTAACATTCACCCTTTTGTGTTTCTGATGGTACAGTGTTTCTGACATGTATACTCCAACCACTGAGCTGGTCCGCCTTGTACGATTCTATGCTATGCCATGGGAACAGAAGAAAGAAATCCTGAACTTATTGTATGCAGATCATGAAAGGTATTGTTGCCTGTTATCCATGTGATGGAAAATATGACAGGTTGATAGCTCCATTGATGAACTGGTTAGGTTAAAATAATACCCAGTATGGCACTGCACATGATAAATTGAAGGAGAGTAAATGCAGAACTATAATATGCCACCAATATGCATGACAGTTAGCCCATAACTCTGGACCGTAGCACCATGGTTTTAAACATCTTAGAGACAAAGTTGGGGACCTTGAAATACCAGTTCAAATGTATGGAACAGGAATATTGTATACAAATTTATGCAAATAGAAGCACTGCCTTTGCCAAACCACCAACTGAGTATTGGAGTAACATAATGCAACTCTAAAATGAGATGCCAAAGGCAATGTTATTCTTCATATCTGGGCCCAGTGGTGTGAGGATGACTTTTACTGAAAGAGTTCTGTTTTACATTTTCAGGAAAAAGCATCAGCTGGATGTGGCAGTGAGACGACTGCAATTACTTGATGGACATGTAAGTTTCTGCTTTGAGATCATCAAAGTTGTGAGGTCTGAGTTTGACAGACAATGGCAAATCAAAATTATTATGAAACCCAGAGAGACCAAATGTGAAAAAAACAAACTTCTCAAAGGACCCCAATGGGAAAAAATGAGCAAGATTTCACTTCTTAAGTATTTTACTGTAACCAAGATAAATATAAACTGAACAGACAAATGTTGTTCAGTAGGAACTAAAAAAAAGTTTGAAATAACCAATACAATAAATATGGTTTGCAAACGTATTGACTGTTTCCTGTTTGGCACAGGAACATTCTCCGAAGCCTTTGATAACTCTAGCTTCTTCATGTGGAATTTGGTACCTTTCTCTCATGCAAGATTTAATCATTATCCATCTTAGTTCCATAAATATGATCATTAAAAATAGGACACTGAATCTCCTCCACTTGTTTCATGACAGTTCTGATTGTGTGACTTCCCAAAGTCGCCTTCATCTGACCGTTCAAAAGAAGCATGGTACATATTATATTCAGGCCTGGTAAAAATTATCCAGTTCTTCAGCATGTCCAGAATGTTCACACAATTTTCAGAGCTCCCATCCTTTCTGAACAACGTTTGAAATTCACTGAATAATAGGAGTTCCTATGCCTGTTCTCAGCATTGAAATTTAATCTTTTGAGTTATTTTTCTGCCAGTCAACTTCAGTTTACCTTGCAACCAAAGGCATAGCTCATTTATCACCAGTCTAATGCTGCAGCCAAGAAATCCAATTAACAAATCTCTCTCTCAAACTGCCAACTTACTTTCAATTTGGGATTTTGTCAAAAATCATAGCCTACGAAATTTCAGTCAATGCAGGCCATAGTTTGCAAGAAGACAGTGTGTAATCTCAGCCATTCAAATCCAAAAAGTTCAGATTCACTGTTTGTTTTGTGCTGAGTCACATGCTTTAGTGACCCATGTATGTGGGGAACAAGAAAGGCTGCTGTGGGAGAAAACAATTCTACATGAATAGACTGTAAGTTGCTACTCTGGGTTAACTTTTTTTAACCTGTGACATCTTGTTCTAGACACTAGATGAATAGTGCTCTAGATTAGTCTTTTCTTTTTCTCCATAAGTGATCTCACCTTAGATTAATTTGGCTTTCATATCCCTGAGAATTCCCACGTCCCTATTTCCTCAATAGCATCTATCCTTGTCTCAATTTATGAAAACTGGATTAAAATGCACAATAAATTAACAATAAAATCTGTAACTACCAAGTACATAAGATCCTCACTGCAGTTCTCAAAACTAGTATACTGTTATATCAGAAACAGTTCTTATTGTATGTTCTTGTTTTTTCACGCAGAGGGTGGTCCATGTATGGAATGAGCTCCCAGAGGAAGTAGTGGAGCCTAGTACAATTGCAACATTTAAAAGGCATCTGGATGGGTATATGAATAGGAAGGGTTTGGAGGAATATGGGCCAGGTGCTGGCAGGTGGGACTAGATTGGGTTGGGATATCTGGTCAGCATGGACGGGTTGGACCAAAGGGTCTGTTTCCATACTGTACATCTCGATGACTCCATAACTACCCTGTTTTCATTTCTGATGATTTGGTCAGTTCTTTGTGTTGGCTTTCTCCCTGATCTCATTTAACATCTTCTAATATATATTTTGCATCCCATTTATTCATTTAAAAATTTATTTTAATTTAACCTATTTTTTCTAATCAACCTGTTCAGAGATGTTATTACACACCTCTGGAGCAGGTGGGATTTAAACCCGGGATCCTGGTCCAGAGGTAGGGATGCTGCCACTGTGCCACTGAATTTATTATAAAATAGAGTCATAGAATGGTTACAGCAAGGAAGGCATTCCAGATGCTAACCACCCAGTATGTAAAAAAATCTTTCACTGCCATTACATTTTTGCCAAGTATAATATAGAATCTCCAGAAATAAGTTAAATATCATCGGGGCCAAAATTTCTCATGAGTTCTGTCAGTCTCCTGTTATTTCCAGTTTTTATGATTAACCTGGCAAGATATTTAGTTTTAGCCAAAGCTAAGCAAAATTTCCAGTCTCATTTAAATCCTCAGAAACTTGGTCTTTTCAATCTGAGTAAAACTTTCCACTCACATCATTTGTGATAAACAGTATGGGTGACTGCTTCTATCGCTGCTCCTTCTCTCGCTCTCACAGAATCTTGTAGACTAACTGTGTCTATGACGTTCAACGATCTCTTAAGAAAATGTATAACCCCATTCTACAATGGCTTCATATTGACTTAGTTCGTCATAAAGCACATTTCTATAGCAACATTGCTTGTGTCAAGGTTGAAATGCAGTATAAATTAAATGAACTATTTAATACCTCCAACACCATTCTATCTTTAGATAAAATAGAAACATTAAAATATAACTGTTTGCAAAATCTGACATTCCTAACATCTCCCTGTGAGACTTGGCGATTAAGAGTCGAGCCATATATCACATATACCCTTGCCATTGTTCGTAGATGGGTAGCTTCTTCCCAATACTTTAATCTGGGCCTCACTGTCTTCATACTAACCAAATCATCTCGGGTGTTGGTATTAAGATTCAGAGTCTATCCTACCCTTCAATACTCCATTTTATCTGAAACAGGCAGTCCCAAAATACAAACTTTTAAACTTTATATTTATAACAAAGGGTGAACCTCTGCCCACTCTCTATGAGCCACATTCTTGGAGCGATAGATGTAAGGATATCCCTTGTCAGAGATCCCACTTGTAACTCAGTCCAACCACAAAACAAGTCTGAGGATAGCTTAGACAAGAAGGCTTGCTTCCACTGGAGTTTGAGTGTGACTTGATTTAAGTGAAGAGCCTGAATGGTTTTAATAAGGTGAGTATGAAAAAATATTTTTTGTTGTGGGTCAGTCCAAAAGTAGGGGGCAGAAGGCAGTGGAGGCTGGGCAATTGAATATTTTTAAGACAGAAGTGGATAATTTCTTGTTGCAGAGGAATCAATGATTCTCAGGGTGAGATGGGATTGTGGAATTCAGAATGGTCTTGGTCTTAGTACTTTTGCTGCAATTTTATATGTTTGTGTGGAACTCAGGATCATAGACACTTGCAGAATTACAGAATTGTTATGTGGATGCAGAAGGAAGCCATTTGACTCATCATGCTAGCATTGGTTCTTCAAATGAGCATTATAACCTACTGCCTAAATCTTCCCTCCTCCCCATACACTTACAGACTATTTCTATCAAAAATAATCATTCCATTGCCCTCAAATATCTCAATTGAACCTGCCTCCACCATATTTCCTGACATTGCACTCCATACTCTAACAGCACGTATGAAAGTGGTTTCTTTCATATAATTCTTGCTTCTTTTGCACATTTTCTTTATGATGGCGGCGGAGTAGTGGGGCTGAGCTCGGGGTTCATTGGTTCTGTCAGTTTTCTGTCTCCATTTTCTTTCTTTTTACTTTTGCTTTACTTTTGGTTTTCATTTAAGCCTGGAAAGTGGCTGGTAAAGGAGGAGGCCTCCAGCAATGGTAACAGTGGCAGCAACACCAAGATGAGCTGGGCACAGCTGAACCCCAGCCTGAGTCTCCCAGTGAGCTTGGAACAGGTCCCTGCTGACTCTCCTGGCCCAGACTCACAGGCTAGGCCGAGGCGCCTGAAGGAGGAGAAAGGCCCAGCGTGGCAGCTTTCTAGTGTGGCAGTCTTGTCCTGGCATGGCAGCCTTATTCTGGCGTGGAGGTCTCCTTCCCTTGTGGAGTTGTCTTCGGCTTCCAGATATTCCAGCTTCCCGGCAGGCGGTTTCAATCAGGAATGGCCTGGCATGGCGATCTTCTTCGGCAGAGGCTCCCAGCATACTATCCAGTGGCCTGGGGTAGTGGTTATGTCCTGGCTGCATCTTCAGGATATTCCATTGATCCTAAATCGGCATTCCCTGACCCCACTAGCTGTTAACTGAACTGTGATGAACTTTGTCTTACTTTTACACTTTTAAAAATTGTATATATTACACATGACTTTGATCATTGGTGGAGATGCCATGGTGGGGCAACTTATAAAACTTTTGACTGTATTTTTCATGTGAAAGTACACATGACAATAAATTTCCATTCTAATCTATTCTACTCATTACTTTAAATATATGCCCTCTTGTTCTTGTTCTTTTATGAGCAGGAACAGCATCTCCCTATTTATTCCTCATGATTTTGAAAATGTCTATCAAATCTCCTCTCAGGCTTCATCTCCCTGAGGATAACAATCCTAAGTTCTTCAATGTATCCTCATAACTGAAGTTTATATTTTCTGGAAACACTATTGTAAACCATTACTGTACTCCCTTCAATGCATCACATTTTTCCAAAATGTGGCACCCATAACTGTATATAGTACTCCAGCTGATATATAGAAGGTATACCCAAGTGAGGTAAAGCATACCCATGTTCAAATGGTTGGGTGGGAGCCACACCAATGGAAGTTGAATCACTAAAGGAAAATCAGGTATGTTTGAATTATGTTGCTAGTTTCGCTTATAGTCTGGGATGATTTCAGGATATGCAGTGAAATTTACTTTTGAAATTTATAGGACAATCTAATTCATTTTTGAGAGACAGAAAAATATTCTTGTGCTTCTTCATTGTCTGCTTTTGAGCCAGGACCAATAGGTGAAAAGATGGAAACTGTGGCTACAGTGGTTTGATACTGATATTGTCAGCAGCAATGTTCTTACCAAATGGAAAATCACGGAACCTATGCATTGCCCGAATGACTCTGTTACTCTTTAACATTCTCAATTTTGATCAGAAAACAAAGAATTCTATGGCCTCCAGGGGAATCAGTAACCCTGACAAAGGGATGATTATTTTATCCCTCAAGTACTTTCTAGTAATCTCTTCAATTTTCTTTTTTTTTTAGGCCAGATGGATTGCTCGGGAACGTCAGATATTGAACTGGGAGAAGTTGTTTGGAAAGCTGATGGTATGTGATTTTGTCATTCTGAGGAGTACAGTCAGACAGAGAAGTGTCTCAGCATAATCCAGGTCCAAGGTTGCCGTTTAGATAATCCATTAATTCATCCAAACTGAATTCCATTATATCAAGTAATCTGATACCTCAAGCAGTTATTCACAGTTACTCAAAGATGCTAGTAATGAAACTATAACTTACGTGAACTTAACAGTCTAATAGAGTGGAATATGGAGGTGACCAAATATCAAGACAAACTTCTGCCTGGGTCTGGGGCAAGAATAGCCATGTGGTAATGTTCTTTCAAGTTCAGTACTCTATGTAAAATGTCAAATTTTAGTGCATGTGGGAAGGAAGTACTGAAGCCTGCCAAAACATTTTGAACTTCAGTTTCAGGGCATCATATTTGAAATAACTGGACAGCACCTCTCTTTGCAACCCAGTACCATCACGGATCTGTGCTTGTCAACCACATCCATCCCTGTGGGAGTTAACATTGTAAGCATTGTCGCTGCACAGGACGGTCATATGCAAGATTGGTTGCTAAACATTTCTACCACATGTCTCATGTCCCATTAATGTTTATCAATTCAATTGAGTCTACCCATGTTGTATTTACAACACAGTGTTGCTACCTCTTTCCCATCAGTCAGGGTTTATCGAACCCAAAAAGGAGCTGCAATACTCTGCAGCTCACACACCAACAACTCATTGGCCTTTTCTGACAACTAGGAGAACTACACATTGCGTAGCTTCTCATCTAAAACTTGCATGGTGCACCAAAGTCATCACAAAATTGGCTTCAGAGAACACACAAATATCAGGCATGTACATTGTATAAAGCTTTAGTGATCACAGTCAACTCTACCTCTCTGCCTATAGTGAAACATCTTTCATTTTGAACCCTTTAACTCTTAACTTCTCCCATACTACTTCCATCTTACAAGTAATACGTCGAGACAATCACAGCTCTGGAATCCACATATCTAACTGTATCAGTGTAACTGTACAAGTGAATGTCTGTTAATGCTTCTATCTTTCATCAGGAGAATAATGTTCATAATCAGCTGCTGGGGATACATGATGAGGAACTGGAATGTGGAATTTTTTGGACATTTTACATGAAAAAAGGATTTACCAAAGTTTAAAGGGACTTGTGATTTCTTGAAATTGTTCAATAGTAATGTGAGCTGTGACTCATTTGCTAAAGTCAAGTAGTTTAGGAAAGGAGACAAGCAAAGAGACAGGTGAAATTTATTGCTTCAGTTACTGGATAATTGTGATTGGAAGAGAAGGGACTTGCATGCTGACAGTTGTCCAGAAACTCTTTGGGAGTTGATTTCAGTCTTTCCAGAATGCTCGAGTGCATCAGTAGGAAATGACCTCCAAAGTGTGCAATGAGTAAACCTCTCTCTCTCAAAAAAGTAAGAAGAAACCTTAAAGCAGGATAGTCTGCACAGATTTCCATTAGTGAAGCATTTTTGAGAACATTACTACCTCATAAACCGTGAAAGTTGAATCATTACTTCCATTCAAAGACTTTAATCTAACCAACTTTCCATCTGTTTTGAAGAAGGGTCACGAGACCTGAAATATGCTGCCAGACTTGGTGCATTTCTCCACCAATTTCTGATTTTGTTTCAACTTTCTATCTGAACTGGTCTAGCCTAAAGGTTTTCTATCACTCTATGGTGGTCAGCATTTCAATCTTGTTGACAAGGAAGTGGTCCCATTTTATGCTTTGAATTTGAACCCTTAGCCCACAGTGATATTTTTCTCCTTTTTTCCTTTGAGCTATTTGAGTTGTGTCTTTTGTTTTGGAGGGATTTCTGCCATAAGGAAGAATAGGTTTTCTCGTTAATACCTTATTCCACCCTTATGGCATTCATCATGGCCAATTCCAGCCCAATGTTATTATGTGCTCCAACACTGTAAACATTTAAATGCAAGATAATATAGAATGTAAAAATCTCATAAATTGATCAATATGGAAAAGCTTAAGTCCTGACACCGTAAGCATTTCAGTACATGATGGCAAACTGTGTATGAATGCATCTCCTGCTACAACATTGATTCAGGAAATTGGTGGCACTGACACATTTATGCACCTAGAATATAAAATCAATACCCATTGCACCAGTACCCACATGAATAATGCTGTTTACATTATCATTGTGCTCACAGTGCCATTTGCTGCCCCACTCCTACATTTGGAACACTGCCCTAGTATGAGCTTGGCACATCGCCCTGCTGTGAGCTCAGCTTGTCGCCCCTCTCCTGCACTCTGCTCACTATTCTGCAACGATCAAAATTACTCAGTTATGAATGGTTCTGATCTTTGCTACCTGTCTGGCAGTGATGCATTCAGCAATGTGACTGTTTCAGTTGCAATGACAGCAGACCCTTTTCATGGACTCATCAACATGGAGAGCATTTAATCCGAACGCTATAAGCATTTAAGTACAACGTGGCAGGCTACATATGAATGATACTTCTCATAAATTCATCACCATGGACAGGCTTTGCCTCCGCCAAGACTATTTTCACACAAAAAAAAAAATCAGCTGTTTCTTTCTGAAGGAGCCTAGTCAGTGAGAAGTCTGTATTCACCAGAGCTTGGAGCAAATAATTGATCCTGCCATGTATGCATCTCATGTATAGTTGGGTTTGTGAATAGACATGTGTCTGCTTTATGGACAACAGCATTGCACCTGCAAGCATAATTGCAGTGGACTGGGTGTTAATAATAATATGTGACATGCCTGAATCAATGTTGTAGCAGGAGATGCATTCATACATCCTGCCGATTACAATCCAAAATCCCAACCCGCCTGAAATTACTTAGAAGTTAATAGCAAAATTTAAATTGGTGTCAGAAATCAGAAATTTTGCTTCTCGCCTAATTAATTTCCCCCCACCTGTCTTTCTGAAAGATCAGCACAAATCTGGAACATTTGTACTTAATAGTTACAACAAATGATCATGTGACATAAGTTGTCATGTACAAAGCGGGAATGGTGTGAATTTAAATTTGATTGCTTCTTTCCTCTTAATCTCAAGAGAGTGAGGTATTGTTTGCTTTACTCCTTTCCCTTTTATTCCAGTCATTTACTGAAGTCAACCACGAGGTGTTCCCAAACCTTGTTTATTGGATTCCAATTTTTGAAGATACAGCAAAATATTTTTTAAGCTGAAATCAAAGAAAGGTTTAGTAACAAGATATTCAAACTTTTGAGGAATTGCTTTGCTGTTCCATCCAAGTATTTGGAAGGTGCTGGTCTCGTGGTGGTTATCACTGGTCTATTAATCCAGTGACCCAGGTTATATTCTGGGGACTTGGGTTCAAATTCTGCCATGGCAGATTTGAATTTGCTGTGATTTTCCAACTATTTTTGTTTGTATTTCAGATTTCCATCATCCTCTTATTTTGCTTTTGTATTTGTGGCACTGTGCTAGACTGAATAAACCTTTCCTTTTTTGATCCTGTGGCAATCTGTCTCTGTGTGCAGACTGCAAAGACTCATGGGCGACGGTGGAAGTTTCGCGTAGAATACCTGAAGAGGAAAGGTGTGATCAGGTAGGTGGAAATAAACCTGTAATTGTCTCACACATTCATTAGTGGTCACAGTGATAGTATGGTGCAGTTTGAAGATGTTTGGTTGTTACTGTTACAGCCTAGAATCTCAACAGTTCATGGAGAGTTCAATTAAGTCTGAAATGAGAAATGGACAAATTGACTCGGAGCTGAACATTGTCTCTAAAGTCACAGTAAGTGAGATTATTTAATTTTTAACTATCTGATAAATTGAACTAATTATCTTTGTCAGAAGTTGTATGTATTGTCCTGCCACGTAAAAGGAGTTTGTGTTAGACTGAGAATTTGATGTACACTTCAAGATCGAATTAAGAAAACTTTAATAAAAATATATAATTCTATGCAACTAGGTTACACAAACAAGGCAGTCACATTGCTGTTTGTTGACATGATAGTAATAAGACTGTCATATTGGTTTCCGTATCCCTGATCTAGGGAAGAGAAAATCTTTCAGGGTCCTAATCCTGACTATATTTCAGTGATCTCTGCCAACATAATTGAACTGAATTTGTTGCACCATATGATTGAATCACCAGCTCACTCTAATTTTCTATGTTTAGACGTAATTTAGCATTACCCCCACCAACTTCATTGTGTCATGGGCTGTGTACCATTTGTGAGACTTTGAGTTACACATTCCTTAGGTGGGTATTTCTTATATCTCTTCAAATTTTCCCTTTCTCTTCTTTTCTCTTCCTGACATTCAGCCCTTATCTGTGTGGTGACAGGCACTTTATTCCCAATTCTTTTGGATTGGGCTCTGGGTCGGAGAAAGAAGGAGATGCAAAAAGGGCTTGGTTAGGCACATATTATATCAGACTAAGCCTGGGCCTGGGCCTGGGCCAAGTGTATCCTTTGTCTAGCACGTCTTCAGGGTTTGTGAATTTAAGCTAATAGAAGTATTCCTCCATGTCATTTAGTGCTTCTGAAACTGTAGTGTCTGTTGAAGTACTGAGCCCCACAAACAAGAATTAAACCAAGCTCAATTCCTGGTGTGTCTTGAACTACTGAAATTTCTGATGTTGAAAATGCACAGTGTTGTTAAGAACCTTTTGATCCAGCTACAGAAAGAACTGCAACATGGTTACAAGTCAAGATGATTTATGGCAGTGAGGGAATTTGAAACTGATGGTGTTCCGCGTGTTTGCTATCCATCTCCTCCTAAGTGGCAGAGGTTACAACGTTTCCAAGTGCTCTTCAAGGAGGCTTGATGAATTGGTCTGGTGGGTATTGTAGAGAGTGCCTACTCCTGCCATTGTACATCAGTGATGGAGGGAGTGAATATTGAAGGTGATGGGTTTTGTGGGTTCAAGTAGGCTACTTTGCTCTATATGGTCATGATTTTGACAAGGATTGTTGCAACTGCCCTCATTCACATAAATGGACACTATTTCTTCACAGTCCTGACTTGCTCCTTTTAGATGGTAATTAAGAAATGAGTTCTCAGCCTCTCACCTGTTATTGCTCACGGTTTTGTACTGCTGCCTCATCAGAAAAGGCTGACAAATCTCCTTTTCTAAAAGAAGTTAATGATGCACATGAAGATCTGGATCCCCTGTGGGGTCTCTCGGTTCCACAATCAGTCAATAACACTCGCGATCAGTCAATAAACATTCGCAATCGGTCTGGTTCTTTAAGACTTCATTCTTCATTTCATCATACGGGCGGGCACAGATCGTCCAGAAATACAGAGGTTATATATTTCCGTGTTCTTCAGAGGAGCTGCACACATGGCTTAAAATAAAGACATTTTTATACTTTTCTTAAAGAAAGGTACAGGCTATGATCGCATAGTACGTTCAGACAATTACCAATCAATACACGATATTGCTTTATTTAACAGTTACTTGGTCCAATGATTTTTTCTGGGAACCAACTTTGTTTTCCACACTCAGGCTATCCTTATCTCACATACTGAGCCATTGCACCTGCATCTGAAGGTCAGTTAGGAATGTCAATAATGTCTTATCCAGGCTACTTATTTCTATGCTGTAGAGGAAGCATTGTCTGCTTATCTCTATTGAAGCAGACTGTGGTTAGTCAATTATGCAGCTATAGCAGAATTAGCAGTTAGTAACTTAAAAGCCATTTTATGCAGCTTTTAGCAGAAATGCCAATTTGCACCCTAGAAGCCATTTTGTCATGTTATTTGCATCGAGAAGCCATTTTACTGCTACCTAAGTTATTAAGAACATCTGTTAAGCAGTTGTTCCTGACAACAACTAGTTACCTCAGCCTGTATTCAGGTTTCAGATCCTCACAGGTGGGTTTTTAAAGCAATTGAATAGTTTTATGGTCATCATTATTGGGACAAACTATTAATTACAAGTTTTCATTGTTTAATAGTATTTAAATTCCACCAGTAGCTAAAATGAAATTTGAACTTGTATCTCTGAGTATTAGCTGGAGCCTTTGGTGAGTCTAATAACATGACTACTAAACCACAAATTCTAAATGTCATATTTCCTTCACAATCAAACAATTCAGCACTCACCATCTTGGCTCATTTATTTGAGCTTATTTATTTGAAGAAGCTTATTTATTTGATGAAATAGCAATGGACAATTGGCACAACATTACTCCTAAAGTATGAAAATTGAATGAAACTACAAAATGAACATTATCAATAAATTGTGTGACAAAATCAAAATTTCAAGAGCAGCAAGATACAATTTTCAGCTATTCCAAAGGCTGATATCTTGATTTCAATATAGGGCATCCAGACATATTTTCTATTCCAGACTATCATATCTTGATAGTATATAGAAAGTTTCTACTGTGCATGGAATATGTTTCAGATTTTTTGCTGAGTAATGTATAAGCAGATTGGTATTACTGCCCCATGAAGGAATCTCGACAGAGCCTGATTAGCAGTGAGGATCAAGAGGCTGATACAGGGAAAGGAAATGATAATGAGGAAGAGAAGACAGATGACAGTGATTTGGAGGAAACTAATGCCCCAATGGAGAGAGTAAGTACTTTTCAGAACCTAAAGAAGCTGTGTATTGTATAAATGTAGTGAGCAAAAAAAGTAAAACAATTTACATTAGCAGATGTTTTTTCACAACTTGACAATGTCTAGAATGTTTCACAGCTAGGGTAGTACATTTCAAGAATAATATGTTAAAATTTCAGAATACATTGCAGCAATACTAGTTTCCACAGAAAATATTGTGATAAATGACCAGTTAATTGCTGTGTAATGTTGATGGAGGGATCAGCATAATGGTAAGAAAACTGGTGGAATTTCTGGCCGGGAATACTACCCCACCATTTCCACCTCTTTAAAAATATCAGAACAAAAGGGGTTGATGCGCAAAATTTTGCTGATGAGTGAAAAAAGCAAGTGAGACCCAGCAGAAGAGAGAGTTCTACCTAAAATTGTGGCCTACTATTTCAAGTATCTTGCTATCCCAGGCTCAGGAATTCTAACACTGAAATGTTCTTGTAAAGTAATACAGTAATCTGAATTCAATGTTAAAATTACATATAAATTTTTCTTTCCAAGTCACATCAACAAAGCCAAACTTAATGCATAAATTGTACTATTTGAGATAGAATGAAATCTTGCTTCACGTTGGTCACAGATGGTTACATCATATGGTTAAATCAAGTCAAAATAATTTTTGATTTTTCCAACATTAAAGTATGACTAAAATTTTTTATCGTTATGTAGTTCTGTGCTTGCTCTGACACTAACATTTCCATTACTATGCTTGGGTATTCTTCCTTTTACTAGCCTCAGTCCTGCTTGTTCATTTTTTCTGCAGTTTCCATTGGAGGGTGAGAGCACTTTTTTAAAGATAGACACTATTGATAGAGAAACACAAACTGAGGGACAGACAGAGGAGCAGGGAACCTGGACAGGTGACCCTCTCCAACATAGGTAAGTAGTAGTTGTACAGAAAAAGCAACTAGCTTGTTACTAACCATAGAGCTTAAACATGCAAATGTAACCTTTTTTTTATCCAGCGAAATGAGGAGGAATTCCAGGACAAGCACTAAAGGAGTAAGAGTAGACTATATGGCTCATCAAGTCTGTTCTAACATTTAATCCAATTATGGCTGATCTTGGGTTTCACTTCTCTTTCTGTCTGCTTTCCATATCATTTAGTTCCCTGAACAACCAGTATCTGTCTATCCTAGCCTTAACTGTATTCAATACTGGAGCATTCACGTACCTCTGTGGGAGAGAATTCCGTAGATTCACAACTTTTGAATGAAGTAATTTCTTCTTGTCTCAGTCCTTATCCTAATACTATGCCCTGTGTTTTAATTTTCTGAGCAGACTCTCCTAGCAATCTACACTATCAAGCCCCTTCAGAATCCTGTATGTCTCAAAGAGATCACCTCTTATTCTTCGAAACTCTGGAAAATATAAGCCCAATTTACTCAGCAAGTTACAGTTCCACAGTGAAGGTATCTTCCCCACTGAAGAAATATGAATTGCATAGAATTGCAAAGGATGTATTCTTTATCCTATTCATTAAAGTTAAACTCTGGACTGAATTTTACCAGAAATCAGTTAAGTGTCAATTTCAAGAGTTCCATGAGGATTTCTCTCCATGATTACAAGTGAGTTTTTTTTCATGCTATTCACTGCAATTAATCTCACCACACCCCATTCTGCTCTGCTTATCCTATCTTCCCTCTTGCCAGAGGCAGAAATACTTGCCACTGCTGGAACTTCCCAGCATCCTCAGTACCAGTTTTAAAGCCCAGCCACACACCAGATCAAGCACAGCCAGGCAGGAGTTTCCCTTCACAGTGCACATAGTGGAGGAAAGCCAAAAAGATATGGTTCTGAGGGCAAATAGCTGGCACAGCTGGCACTTCATTGTAAATACAAGTGTAATTTCATAAGTGTATTGCTAGTTAAGAACCAAGCTACACGGGTTACTGTCCTTCGTGTTAGCTGTCCTTTGTCATCCCATCTTAAAAGCTGTTTAGGGAGTGCTATTTCTTTTCCCCAGTGCCCAGTCTAACATAACATCATCTTATTGTTCTCCTGGAAAGATTTTAAATTGTTGAAAACATTCCCTCTCATGCAGCAACTGCAAAAGAGAAGAAAAAGTAAACAAAAGCAGTTTGTATTACTGGGAACAGACAGGGGCTGTTTGCCTTACAAGCAGCAATGAAGATACAGTCAATGAGTGGTCACTGCAGCCAGCTCATATCTATTGGAACCAGATGATAATTAACTGCCAACTGGCTTGTTGCACCTGATTCTGCTTTGCACTGACATGCAGAAGGTAATGTTCCTCTCTGTTTGGGCTGTACTGCAATCTCTAAGCATTAGAACCTCACCTACACCAGGTATATCGTCTGCTTCTGAATGATCCTGGTCAAAGAATGGGTGGCATTGTTTCTATGCTCTGCCTCATTCAGGAGGTTACATAATAGAGTCATCAAACGTGGTTGCAAAGGGTCAGTCTTGTGAGGCATCAAGCCCTTCAAACAAAGCAGGAACTTGAGGATTTTCAAGGATACATACATCATGACAGCTCCTGAGGAAGCTGTCACAGACTTCTAAGATATAGAACCATTTAGTTTCATAAAAGTTTTGCCGAAACGTCACCTTGATAGCCACCCAATCCTTCAGGTTGCAGATCCCACTCCAGAGACTCTGCCTCAGGACATCCTCAGCTTACAGGAACAGTGCACCTCATGTGTTGGGAGAATAATAGAATTGAGGGTGACGGACTCTCACATCCTGATGGTACCTTCAGCTGTGGTCTCTTTCTGTAGAGGCTGTACAGCATTTGCTGAGGTTTACTGTTGATCCTGAACCTGGTAACATATCTGTGCCTTTAGCGTATGGAATCAACAGTAACACTAATCTCTGCTATGGCTGGATCTATTGGTCATGTCTCCAATGAATTTTGGTAGGAAATATAAGGAAAAGAAAAGATCCTCAGATGCACATCTCTATGACTCTATGTGGGCAGACAACAGTTGCATTACTCAGAAATGAATGTGAAGCTCCTCCTTACTGCCGGACATAGAGAACTCTGACAAAGAGGACCATGGAATACCTGTACATTCACCTTTGACATCTGGTCCCTATTCTAATGAATGCAGCACAATCCATGTTGCACAAATTCCATGGGAGATTGTAAGTGCAGTATGATTACTGATGCCTTATTCTCCCCAGTCCACCATGTAACCCAAGAAAGGCAGCATGTTGGCAAATATTTCTCATTCATGGTGTGAAAAAAAATCAGCTTTGTGTCCTTGTGAAGCCTTTCTGATCTTGGATTGTCTTTGGGAATTGTGGCATACAAGTGTCACTTGTCAGGTCACCTGTATTTCCTTTTGCTTCACAGAAATGACAATGTTCAGTCGGCAATAACCAATGATGTGATCATGTTTGCTTGTGATGAAGATTTGTAACCTACCCAGTTGAGCACCGTATGTACTTGACATTCAGAGTGCTATGATTGCAGGTGATTTCAACTTGTACTGTTTAAGTGGCTGATAAAGTGCCACTTGAAGGGCTTTACATTGCTCACAAGTAGAGCTTGTGTGCTCAGACAGAAATAAGCCTCTTATTCAGCCAATATCGGGCAGGGTGGCAAATATTTTCCACTTCCATCGTGCATTTATGATTTGCATGAGTATAGAAGACAATTTTCAAAACTTGTTTGGAGAATTGGATATCTTTATTTCAATGTTGATTCTATGTATTTCAATTAAGTCATCTCTGACTCTTTTAAACTCCAAAGGACATAGCCAACCCATCTCTACTGTCCTGATAAGGCAACCTGTTCACTTCAGGTATTAGTTGAGTAAATCTTTTGCTGTTAATACTTTGGAAAGCCGTTTATTATTTTGTAAGTATAATGACCAGTACCGTACACAGTATTCCAGATGCAGTCTCACCGCCGCCCTGTATAACTGAAGCATTATCTCCCTACTCTTGTATTCAATCCCTTTGTAATAAATCATAACATTAATTAGCTTTTCTAATTTGTTGCTGTACTTGCATACTAATCTTTTACAATTCACTGGGACACCTAGACTCCTCTGCATCTCCGAGCTCTGCAACCCATCATTAATTAAATAATTTTTAAAAAATGTGTTCTGCCAAAATTGTAAATTTTGCACTTTCCCACACTGTACTCTATGTACCAGAAAAATGCCTGGCAGATGGAGTATAATATGAGAAAATGTGAAGACAGGAAGAACAAAAAGCAGAATATTATATAAAGGATAATGCCTACAGACTTACAAGGTATGGAGGGTTTTTAGTGTTCTGTGCATAAGTCACAAAAAGTATGCGGGTGCAACCTTTGTTACGAGTGGAATTGAACATAAGAGGAAGGATGTTATGTGGGCTTCGGTGAAAGCCCGCCTTGAGTACTGCGAGCAATTTTTGTTTTTATATTAAGAGAGGATGTAAATGCATTGGAAGTATTTCACCAGAAGTTAACTAGATTGATACATGAAATGAGCAGGTTAACTTATGCGGAAAGATTGATAGACTGCTCTTGTCTGCACTGGAGTTTAGAAGAGTGAATGATGATTTGACTGAAGTATATAAAATCCTGAGCAGTCTTGACAAGGTGGTCATGGAATCATGTTTCCTGTTGCGGGTGAGTCCAGAACTAAGAGCACTGTTTAAAATTAAGGGACACCCTTTTAGGTCAGAGATGAAGAGACTTTTTTTTCCCCAGAGGATTATGCAACTTTGGAACTCTCTCCCTAGAAGGTGATGGAAGCAGTATTATTGAATACTTGGAAGGCAGAGCTAAATAGATTCTTCTTCGGCAAGGGAATCAAAGGTTATGGGCAGTAGTTGGGAATGTGGAACCTGAAACACAAACAGATGAACCGTGGAAAGTGGAGCAGACTAGAGGCGTTGAATGGCCTACATCTGCTCCTGACTCATATATTTGTATATTTTCATTCCACAACATCTACTTTTGCTTCTAAGAATATTTTGCAGAATCCTCCTAAAAGCTTCAAAGATTATCCTAAAATTGACTGTCTCATTATATTTGGCCTTCCTCTTGAAAGAAAATCAAATCTATTTGTGCAATGGTCTCAGGCATCCAACCAGGGCTACTAAACAGTTTTGTTAAATTGTGAAACAGTAAGCTTGGTATAAAAGGATAAATGCAAAAGGTTTAGCCTTTTAGTGTATGACTTAATTCAAATGGAATGCTGATCAAAAAATCAGATGTGACTGTTGCATGACTCATTTGTGAAGTCCCTGCTTTCCCAGTGTTTAAATTTAATGACCATGCATTAGGAAGTGCATAAATTGAATCTGCATCCAGTTCTTTGACCAACTCCCCATTCAAGTGAGATTCTGTCATGGATGTGAGAGCTTAAAATTTATCTTTTGGGCTGCAAAGTTTCACATTCAGTTCCAAAGGCTGTCATTATAAAGTTTTATTTTGTTCTATTCATCATGGACATTAATAGTACAGACAACTTGAATTATCTTTCTTTAGATCAGAGTGGTGCTGGAAAAGCGGAGCTGGTCAGGCAGCATCCGAGGAGCAGGAAAATCGACGTTTCGGGCAAAAGCCCTTCAGGAATACCTTTCGCCTAGTTTCTAATGTGCAAATATTTATTTTAATTCAGATTTCTCTGTGTGACAGTGAGTAAATTTTATGGCCCCTTTGAGCAAGGTCTGTCCTGTCAAGTTACCTATCAACAAGAATGTCACCAGATACAGCTTATACAGGACCCAGAGAACAAGCAAAACAGAAAATCACGAAAACAAGTCAAAATAAGTACCGATAAACAAGGTAGGATGAAGATACATATCTGATTTGTGTCTCTATGTATAAAAACAGGGCTTTCAGGGAAGTAATTGAACACCCACTTAACCACTTTAAAGACAGCACTTCTCAAACTTGCACAGTGATTCCTGGTAAATGGTAGATATCAGAGTGGTTCTCAAGTGACTTGCTTGGCTAGGATTTTTTGAGATTTTGTTTTACCCAACTAAAGATTTCTGACACGATATTCTGATCAGGGCTCCTTCAGAAATGTGGAGCCATACTTCCATTCTTATAAGTCCCTCATAATGCAGAACTGTTAGAGGAAGACAAACCACACCCTCTTTTTCAAGCGGTCAGATGCAATTATTCTGTAATTTAATCTAATTCAAAATAGATCCAATTTGACAGCTGCTGTCAAATGGTAAGAATGTAAGTTAAGTGTAAGATTAGGATGCCAGGAGGCTACAGTGGGTGGGAAGAAGAATGCCTCTTACCCTATATTTGAACTCACTTGAGTGACGTATTAAAAACATTGCAACAGATTCACTCTTGGGTCTAGGCAGGATCAAATGTAATGATCATTAGAGCGTCTTGCGTATTCTCTTGGATATAACACTCCACTGCTATCGTTATCTCACTCACTCACTCACTCTCACACACTCGTTTCAAGAGGGAGCGGCTAAACGGATGGAAATGGGATACTGAGATTGCATAATCAGCCATGATCATATTGAATGGTGGTGCAGGCTCGAAGGACCAAATGGCCTACTCCACCTATTTTCTATGTTTATAGAAACATACAATTTTATAATACAGAAGCAGGCCCTCATTCCATCCTGTCTGTACCAGCTCTCGAAAAAGCTCCCCAGGTAATCCCATTCTCCAGCCCTCTAGATTTATCACTTTCAAATATATATCCAGCTCTCTTTTGAAACCTGGTATGGAATCCACCTCTAACATCCTCCCAGGCAGTGCATTCTAAAGCCTAACAGCTCTCTAAGTAAAGGGGGTTCTCCTTCTAGCTCTCTTGCAGACAATCTTGAAATTGTGATCCCTAGTTATTGACATACCAACTAGTAGAAACAGAATATCCTTCTTTACCCTATCAAAATTGTTCATAATTTTAAATACTTCAGTAAGGTCACTTCTTGATCTTCTCTGCTCCAAGGAGAATAAGTCCAATTTGTCTAGTTTTTCTTTGTATCTAAAATCCTTTGATCCTGGTATCAGTCTAGTAAACCCCCTTTGCACTCTCTCCAGGGCTTTAACATCCTTCCTTAAATTAGGTGCCTATTTCTTTAGGAGGTATGTGATGGTTTTAGAGAGGAATGCAGAAGCATTTTCCAAGAATGGTTTCAAGGATGAGACTTCTGCTACGTGGCTATATTGGATAAGCTGGGGGTTGTTCTCCTTGAAGAAGATTGGGAGGAGATTTCGAATTGCTCAAAATTATGAAGAATCTGAACAGAGTAAATGCTGTTTATATTGGTGGAAGGATAGAAAACCAGAGGACACAGACTTAAACTGATCAATAAAAGAATCAGTTGTGACATGAGGAATAACGTTTTAGACGGTGAGTAGTTAGGATCTTGTGAATGTGTGGTGAAGACAGGTTCAGTAATGGTTTTCAAAGTGATTTGGATAAGCATCTGAAGAGAGAAAATTTATTGGGCTATAGGAAAAGGGATGGGGCGAACTGAGTTGCCCTTGCAGCAGCTAACATGGACATATGGGCAAAATGACTCTCCTGTGCTAACTAACCATCCTAGCATTCCGTAGCATGTGTATTGAGAATAGTACACCTGCTTTTTTAACACTCTCCCTAACTCATTAACACTGACTGCAGGATGTCAGCTCTCTTCACCCCATTACATTGGTTCTGACATAGATCAGAGCTTCTCCATTCTCTTGCAGAATATTCAACACCCTTTCATTAGTGTTCCTTACCTTGGCAACACACCATACAATTCTGACGTCAATAGTAGTAAAACAGCTTATCTAGATCAATGACTATTGAATTCCCAATAAACACTGATCCCTTGTGTATAATAATACCAATAAACCTGAAGAAAATAACTAAAATAAAACAAAATCCTGCAAACACAATAGGCTTGGCAGTATTTGTGGAGACAGAAGTAGAGTTAACATTTCAAGTCCAACACAATTCTGCTATGGAACTGAAGAGAGATAAAAATGTGATGTGTTTATCCTGTTGAAAAAGGGAGAGTGGGAGGATCAGGTAGAGAAAAAAAAAGAAAGGAGAGTTTAGAGTTTGGGAAAGATTAAATGACAAAGTTGTTATGGAATAAAAGGCAAGAGGAGTGGTAATGCTTGTATAAAGGTAATGAATCATTTGTCGAGAATGAGTGCTAATGGCAGAATAAAGTACAACTCTGAAAGCAAGGACATGAAAACAAGATCCAGAATACTTGGCAAATACTACACAAATCAAAGTGTGGAACAGAAGTTGTAGAGTTCAGTATTGAGTCCAGCAGGGAGTAAAGTGCCCAATTGAAAGATGAGGTGCTGTTCTTCAAACTTGTGCTGGGCTTAGGATCATAGAATCATTCAGTACAGAATTCATTGGAAGATTGCAGTGGGCAAGGAACAAAGTAGTGAAATAACATGACAAGCAACTGGAAGGTCGGGTATGCTTGTAGACTGAGTAGAGGTGTTTTGGAAAATAGTCACCCAGTTTGTGTTTTGCCATTGTAAATGTAGAGGATTGCATTTTTTATTAATTCATGGGATGTGTGCAACACTGGTTGAAATAGCATTTATCATCCATTGCTTATTGCCCTGAATGGAGTGGCTTGCCATTTCAAAAGGCAGTTATGAGTCAACCACATTGCTGTAGATCTGGAGTCACATGT
Source organism: Chiloscyllium plagiosum (assembly GCF_037043375.1). Classification (NCBI taxonomy): domain Eukaryota; kingdom Metazoa; phylum Chordata; class Chondrichthyes; order Orectolobiformes; family Hemiscylliidae; genus Chiloscyllium; species Chiloscyllium plagiosum. The sequence goes on along the minus strand of NW_028270156.1, from coordinate 54,293,199 downwards.
AGGCCAGACTGGATAAGGATGTCAGATTTCCTTCTCAGAGGACATTAGTGAACCAGATCTATTTTTAGTGACAAACAACAGTGGTCATCACAAAGCTAGTTTTTAATTTCAGATTTTTATAACCATTTGAGATTTGAAGCCATGGCCCTAGAACACAAGTATGGGACTCTGTCTTGCTAGTCTAGTGATATTTACTACACCACAGTGAGCCATGAAAACACTAAACTAAATTGAAAGAGGTACTGCTTGACTGGGAAGGAGTGTTTAGGCCGTGGAGTGTGAGGATGGAGGAAGTAAAAAGGCAGGTGTTATACCTACTATGCTTACATGGAAGGGGACGAAGAGTTGAGAAAACTTGTCAAAAGTATTGAAGTGAGAATGGTCCCTTTGAAATACTAACAATGGAGGCAGATGGGGGAAATGTTTGGTGGTGTCATCATTCTGGAAGTGGTAGGAATGGTAAAGGATGACCTTTGAATGTGGAGGATGGTGAGGTGAAAAATAAAGATAAGGGGAACCCTATTCTAGGAGGAAAGGGAAGAAGTGAGGGCAGGAGTCCAGCAGACATGCTGGATATGATTCTGAGCTACGTTGACTACACTACAGGGGACTCCTTGGTTAAGGAAAAGGGAAGACATGACAGAATGCTGTTGTGGAAAATAGCATCAACAGAACAGAGGCAATAGAGATGAAGAAACTGGGATAATAAGATGGAAAACTTGGAGAAATCAGGATGTGAGGAATTTTAGGACTTGTGGGATGTGGTACACTAATAATGAATATAGTTAATAGCCTAACCCCAGAAATGGAACTTGATTAATCAAGGAAGGGAAAGGCAGTGTCAGAGATGGACTGTGCGAATGTGAAAGAAGGGTACAAATTGTAAAGAAAACTGCTGAACATTTTCAGTTCTGGACAAAAGCAGGAAGGAGCACCAATACACTGACTAACGTACTCGAAAAAAGTGAGGAGAAAGTGAGGTCTGCAGATGCTGGAGATCAGAGATGGAAATGTGTTGCTGGAAAAGCGCAGCAGGTCAGGCAGCATCTAGGGAACAGGAGAATCGACGTTTCGGGCATTAGCCCTTCTTCAGGAATGAGGAAAGTTGGTCCAGCAGGCTAAGATAAAAGAACCAACTTTCCTCATTCCTGAAGAAGGGCTAATGCCCGAAACGTCGATTCTCCTGTTCCCTAGATGCTGCCTGACCTGCTGCGCTTTTCCAGCAACACATTTCCATACTAGAAAAAAGTGTTGGGTTAAAGGATCTGAGTTGGATTGGAACAAGAAATGTTCCTCACTTCCCATGAAAAGACAGGCCAAGCGAGGTCCCATTCAGTTATCCATAGCAATGTTTATTTGGACAGAGTGAGACGTACAGTCATAGAGATGTCCAGCACAGAAACAGACCCTTCATCCAACTCGTCCATGCTGACCAGATATCCTAAAGTAATCTAGTCCCATTTGTCAGTACTTGGCACATATCTCTCTAAATCCTTCCTATTCATATACCCATCCAGATACCTTTTAAATGTTGTCTTTGTACCAGCCTGCACCACTTCCTCTGACAGCTCATTCCATACATGCACCACCCTCTGCATGAAAAAGTTGCCCCTTAGGTCCCTTTTTAAATTTTTCTCCTCTCACCTAAACCTATGCCCTCTAGTTCTGGACTCCCCAGCCGAGGGAAAAGACCTTGTCTGTTACCCTATCCATGTCCCTCATGATTTTATAAACCTCTATAAGGTCACCCCTCAGACTTTGATGCTCCAGGGAAAACAACCCCAGCCTATTCAGCCTCTCCCAATAGTTCAAATCCTGGCAACATCCTTGTAAATCTTTGCTGAACCCTTTCAAGGTTCACAACATTCTTTCCATAGGGAGACCAGAATTGCACACAATATTCCAAAAGTGGCCTAACCAATGTCCTACACAGCTGCAACATGATCTCCTAACTCAATACTCTGACCAACAAAGGAAAGCATTCAAAACGCCTTCCTCACTATCCTAGTCTGCAACTCCACTTTCAAGGAACTATGAACTGCACTCCAAGGTCTCTTTGTCCAGCAACCCCGCCCCCGCAGGACCTTTCCATTAAGTGTATAAGTCCTACTCTGATTTGCCTTTCCAAAATGTGGCATGTCATATTTTATCTAAATTAAACTCCATCTGCCACTCCTCAGCCCATTTGCCCATCTGATCAAGATCCAAGTTGAGGGGAAATTGTTCAATAGGAAATCAAGCTTAGCCAGGTGGTTGAAGATGATGGCAGATAGGGACTATATGGTCCTCCATTGAAGGAAGAACCTGAGTGCTGTTGGAACACTTTCAAGGGGTGGAACTCTAGAGAAAGATTGGAAATTCATTCTGCAGAAGAAGCAGTTAGAATCAGGGAACTGGATATTGTTGAAATTACATCAGATGTTTGAAGAATCATGAATATAGATGGGAAGACTAGAGAGAGAAAGAAAAACAGGATAGGTTCAATGAGTCAGGAACAGACTGAAATGATGGGTTGATCAGGACAGTTCCGGATAAGAATATTGCACATAATATAACATACTGTGAACTCAGTGCTGTATTCTGATTGATTGGTGTCATAACACTAATTTAGGAATATCAGAGCATTGTAACACAAGTAGACCATTCAGCTCAGCAAGCCTTCTCATCATTTACTTGGATCATGGTTGGTCATCTATCTCAATGCTCATTACTGTTTTTTTTTAATGTTGACAGATTTGCCTGCCACAGGGTCTACACTTGGAATATTAAAAACATCAGAAGTAACCAAGAGTGATTTTGCAAAGTCAGCCTTGGAGTCTGTACTGACTGGGTAAATTATGCCTTTCAACTAACTATTTTCACTGAAAATGTTCCATGAAAGTGATTTATGCTGGGATGCAATCCCTAGTGATGCATGTCCTGTAGTTTCTCCTAAGAGTGGATACTTTTCTGTTGTAAACCTAGACCGTAAGTCATAACAGGATACTTTCCAACAGTTTCTAATACAGATGAGCTTAAGTCTCAGCTGCAGAAGAGTCTTCGGGTTTCAGGAAAGCTGCCATTGCAGCCAGTATGACAGAAGGGGCTTTAATACACAGCAACATTGCTTAAATTTAGTTAATATTCTTCTAGGTCAGAAGAATACTTAAGTGACCTGGTCTGAAAGCCTGTTCTTAGAGTTGACTTCTCAAGTATCAGAAGAAAACCAGCAAAATATCAAAGATTGAGTATTATTACAAAAAGAGCATCTGGTCGAGCTTGGCACAACTAGTCATTTGGTTGAAATCACTGTAAAAGTACTTGCCATTTAATTGCTACTTACTTACCTCTTGTCTTCAACCTATATGATTTCTCACATTCTCTAAACCTTTTTGCTTTGACTGATCAATTTAGAAAAACATCCTTTACTTGCTGTGTGCCATACAAAGAAAATAAAAGGAAAATCAAATGAAACTGACAGTGAGACTTTCGGGATATAAAGCTCCCATTTTCTTATTGATGGAACTGTTTAATTTTTTATTTTATCTTAGTACTTGTGGAGCAAAGTTTGAAATGGTGCTATCAGGAGATAAGGAGGATTCTTCTATGCTGAAGGTGTTGCTTTTCCGCAAACAGCAAGGTGTGATTGCCGAAGGGGAGATAAAATTGCCAGAGGTAGCATTGCTGTTATTCTATTGATTATTTTAAAAATTTTATCTAATTTTTCTTGTGAATTGTGTACCTTACATTCTATCTGGTCATGACACCTGTTCTTCCAAGACTGTAGGCTTTTGAGCTGGGAACTGTCCAAGGAATGTAAATTTCTTCTGACAGTTTCCGCTTTTTCTCCTGTATCTTACCTACTTTATGACATGGTTCACCTCTGGATGAAGCAGGGATCAAACCTTCACACATCTAAAGTGTTATATCAGCAGAGCTGTCATCAAGTCTGTCTGGCACCCTTTTGAATGAGAGTAAAGTGCATTGCAAAAGGATCTGAAATGTGGGGACACAATCTTGGGGATGGTCTTGCATTTCGGTACGACAACAAGCATTCCCCCTCAACATCAGCCCTAGACGTAAGTCACAATCAGTTGGCATTTAAGTTGTAATCTAAGTTAATTCATTTTTAAAGGAACATTGTGAATCATGTGAAAATAATTACACTATTTCAACTATTTTTCACTAATACACATTGATTTCCAAGTATGAAGCAGGCAGCTTTTAGTGACACAGTATTCCTCTGAGTTACTACAGTGATTTATTTAGTTTCAGTGCAAATAGATAGTCAAAATATTGGCATTTATTTACACTCCCTGTCAATTTGCTTGTCTTTTGGGTGAATTTGTGTTCTTGTTGGAAAATAGGTCTATGGACATTGGTTGGCCTTTCAGTTACATCACCTAAATGCACATGAGTAAACCTAGACAATGAGTGTCTCAGGCCATTTGAACCATGGAACTTCCACACCTACTCGTTCCCTAACACACTATTGGAAAGGTATAGGATCAGGAGCAGGAAGATGAGTTGATTTTCTTCTCATTAATTAAAGAGTGTTGAGACCAACTGTAGAACCAAACTGCTATCTGGCCAAGATCAGATTGTACGGATTGATATTAAAGCCTGGAAAATTCATGGTAGCGTATTGAAAATGCAATTCTTTAAATCTGTTTCTTGGATTTATATGTAGTCTTAAACAATTGGGATTTTTGGCTGCAGTTCTTCTAATTTAAATGAATTTAAAGAATTTCAGCACAGTTATGAATAATTGTAAAACTTTAGGATAAAAGTCAATGTAGATTTGCGGTCTCACTCAAACCTGTTGGATGCCATAAATGTTAATTTGCACAATAGAAGGTGAGCCAAAGAAATGTTACCCTGGCAGAGATGGAGCATCTAACCAATATTGTAACTGGTCTTGGCATGCTGATCCAAATTTAAGGGATTCTGTTTGCTACTGCCGGTCCATGCTGAAGTGAGAACAATTTAAGGGATTTTGGAAAGAAAGCATTTAATCTATGTTGTACTTGATTAACTTAGAAGAATTTCTTGGGTAAATATGAATGTAACTTTATGCCATTCAGTATTGGTGCCTCAAGGCAGAAAGTCAAACAATGTTCTACTTTCCAGCACTGGTATCCCTCAACTTGCCAAGCAGAACATAAGTTGGAGTAAATAAATAAATTCAAATATAATTGTCCCCAATTAGAGAGGTTGATCTCTCTGCCTTGACTTTTTCTCAGGATCTACAGATGGGACAAAAACATAGGAGTAATATCGAAATTCAACTTTTTACTCCTAAATCTTCACGATTAGTAGCGAGAACCATCGCGGCCCTATGCATCAGCCTCCACTTAGAGGAGATGGAGGAGTTCATGTGGAAGGATCAGTCCACTGAAGCTTGGAGTCTAGAGGAGTTGGTCTTGGATGCTACAGGTGAAACCACTTATTAAAAATAACTTGAAGTAAAAGTAAAACAAAACTCCCAATGGCTATTAGGCACTATTCATTCCCCATCATTTTAACTCTTGGTGTCTAGACCATCAGCTGCTGCACATGGGGCCTCAAGTATTTGAATGTCTAGATCTGATGTAATAATTTGGACTCTGCTAATTTAGTTTCAAAATGTGTGAACCATTTAGGATTGGGGTCAGAAGAGCCCGAGCTAAGTTACGTTGTTTTAAGATTTCCTTGTGATTTGCCAGACCTGTCTCCTGCAGGCTTTGGATGATAGTCATCATTTAATGGGGCTGGATATTTAAATGGGGCTTGAGAGTAAAAATTGCTCAGGTTTTCCACTGGCACTATGATAAGAACCTTTTTAGTCTAAATCCTGCAAAATCGTAAATAACATTCCAATAAAAGTTAACTGCAATGGCGCAGGTTCTGGGAATGGGCCAGACCTACACAACGTACAACAACAGAGAGAGTGCCTCCTCACACTTGATGGCCAGGTTTTTACCCGTAGTGGAGAGGGAGCAGTGCTCCCAAAAGCCCAATTTTGCGTCACCTTGGCGATATGCTCCTCCCAAGTTTTAGTGCATGCCCGCCCCCTCTGAACCTTATTGCGAGCTCCTTCAGGTAATCTGTCCTGACAGTAAGGTGGATGAAGGATCGATCAGCCCAGATCCCAAAGAACATGGCTTCACTTTTGCCTCGATTTACCTTGGCTCCCAAGACCAGTTAAATTGGTTGGACATGCTCATGAATCTGCACGTTGACAGTTGGTCTGAGCGGAAAACTGCAATGTTATCCATATACAGGGAGTCTTTGACCTACAGAACCTCTCAGACTTGCATCCATCCTGATGGACTTGGCAAAAAGCTCCATATATCACACAAACAAGGCAGGAGAGAGTGGGCAGCCCTGCCTGACTCTGCTCTTATCGGGAAGCTTTCTGATTCCCACCCATTAATTGAAATTGCACCAATGATAGTGCACAGCAGTCAGATCCAATTATAGATTCCCTACTCAAAGCCCATTTTGGAGAGCATGTCCCACATGCAGCTGTGCTATATTCTGTCAAAGGTCTTCTCCTGATCCAGGTTGATGAGGTATACGTCCACTCCGTGTCCTGCACATAGCTGATCAGATCCATGAGAAGTGGAAGGCTCTCAGTGATTGTCCTGCCAGGTACAGCACAGATTTAGTTGGGGTGAATCACTGATCCCAGAGCTGACCTGACCTGATTAATGAGTACCTTAGTTAGAATTTTGCAGTCTGCAGCTGATGTTCCTGCCCCCAATTGCTTTTGAGTGCTGAAAGGGCTGTTTGTATTTGGTGAGTTGAGGATCCTGATATCCTCCCCAGGAACATTGTGCTGATACTCATTCAGTCATTCTGTTGTTAAACATTCTGGAGCTAAACTTGACAATTAGCAATGAAAATAAGTGAAGAAGTTATAACAAACAAAATTTACATTGGTGTGTAGCATTCTGATTCGTGACTCTTAGTAGTGGATCCTTCCATTTTAGAAATTAATTGGTTTTAAAATGCATGAATGCTTCTGTAAATCACAAGGATCATTTTGAATTAACAGCTCAATGTGAAACAGACAAATGCTGGTGCAGTCTGACTGAGTTCCATTGTACCCATGTATTTCACATGCCAAGATCCTAATTTCAATCACATGACTAAGAGGAAAGTCTAAATATGTGCCCAAGTATGGAGACACCTCAGAATGGTGGCATGGGCAATCTAATCAATCAAAAAAAGACTCTAACTTCTATGTTATTCTTTGAACAGGGATAGACTTGAAGGAAACTAGTCAAGTTGAGCTTGAAAATTGCGTCAAAAAACCTGAGCTAAGAGAATGCTGCACTTCTGCAATGTCCTGGGTATCCTCTTCTCATGAAAAATCAGTAAGTGCCATACAAAGCTGGAAAGAAAGAGAACATTTTTAAAATAGGATATTAGAGACTTCTATCTGTGGCTGTCCAGTGATCTGTATTGACAGGTGCTTATGTGTAGTTGTTCACTAAGAATTGGACTGGTCTTGACTGTCATGCACTTTGAGCCAAGACCCAGTCTCTTACTATATATTAGTATCAAAATATAAATTACCCAAGTCCTCAATTATATTCAAACTTTTGTTTACTCCAGTAAAAGCAAAGTAATGCAGATGCTGGTGAGCTGAAATAAAACCAAGTTCTGGAGAAACATAGCCTGTGGAAAGAGAAACAGTAAAGTTAACATTTCGAGTCTGTTATGACTCTTCTTCAGGATTAAATGGCTGGGAAAGTGGTGGGTTTTATGCAGTGGAGAAAGGGGAGGGGAGCAAGTGGGATAGATGATTAAAAAGTGCTCCTGAACAGAAGATAAATGAAATATAGGTGAATGGTAGGTCTTAATAGCAGGAAAAAAGATCTCTGCTGACAGCAAAACCATACAAACAAGATACATGGTGGGGGGGTATGAAAAATATTATGAAAACTGGGACAGAGTTTGGTCTGAACTTGTTGAACTTAGTCTTTAGTCCTGAAGGCTGTAAAGTGTCTAATTGGAAATTGTCTGGATCCTGTGTTAGACTTTGCTGAAACACCACAGCAGGCCCAGGACAGAAACATTAGCATGACAATTAACCTTTGTTCTGAAATGGCAAAAGATGGAAAGGTCTGTGTCATGCTTGAGGACAACAGCAGACATGTTGTGGAAAGTGTCTGTATTTTGTCTCACTACTATAGACTATATGGGGTGGCAAGGTGGTTCAATGGTTATTAGCACTGCTGCCTCACAGCTCAAGGGACCCAGATTCAATTCCAGCCTCGGGTGACTGTGTGGAGTTTGCACATTTTCCCTGTGTCTGCATGGGTTTCCTCCAGGTAGTCTGGTTTCCTCCCATAGTCCAAAGCTATGCAGGTTAGGTGGGCCCACCATGCTAAATTGCTCATTGTGTCTAGGGATGTGCAGGCAAGCTGGATTTTCCATGGGGAAATGCAGGATTACAGGGATAGGGTGGGGGAGGTGAGGGTAGGTCTGGGTGGAATGCTCTTCGGAGGGTCAGTGTGGACTTGATGGGCTGCTTCCACATTGTAGGCATGCTGTGAATCTATATTGAGAGGGTTTCAAATAAGTTACTGCTTCACCTGAAAGATGAATTTGGGACCTTAGTCAATGAGGAGAGAGGAGGTAAAGGGGCAAGTACAATAGCATAGGAAGATACCCTTAGGGAGTGAAGATGTTTTTGGTGGTGGAATGTAGCATCACTGGAATAGATGTGTAACAGGGATGTTCGTGATATGTATTTATTTTTCTTCAACAGAGAAATCAACTGAGAAATTTGAGTACTTGAGAATGGGCGGCACGGTGGCACAGTGGTTAGCACTGCTGCCTCACAGCGCCTGAGACCCGGGTTCAATTCCCGCCTCAGGCGACTGACTGTGTGGAGTTTGCACGTTCTCCCCGTGTCTGCGTGGGTTTCCTCCGGGTGCTCCGGTTTCCTCCCACAGTCCAAAAGATGTGCAGGGTCAGGTGAATTGGCCATGCTAAATTGCCCGTAGTGTTAGGTAAGGGGTAAATGTAGGGGTATGGGTGGGTTTCGCTTCGGCGGGTCGGTGTGGACTTGTTGGGCCGAAGGGCCTGTTTCTACACTGTAATGTAATCTAATCTAATCTAATCTAAATTGGTGGAGAAAGCCCCCTCAGCTGTTTCTGACCTATTTCCCATGCTTCTGCCCTCACTACTTCTTCTCCTTTCCATGACAATAATAGTGTCCACCTTTTGTCCTCTCTTTCCACTCCAAAAGCCTTTGAATTCAGAGGATCATCCATCAGGATGCCACCACCAATCGGTCGCAGAAGATGTAACACTTGTCCCTATACCTCTTCCTTCCTCACTGCTTTAGTTTAATATGTAGCACTATGAAGTTAATCTATGATATTTTCCTCCCTGTTTTCAGGGTTTAGTTCCTGAGGAAGAAGTGCAGCTCTTGATAGAAGAGCACAATCTCCAGCTCGCCCAATTGCAGGAAATGCATGAGTGAGTATGTGTAGCTAACTACAATAGAGGATTATAATTCTCACATTAATGAATTTAATGCAAAATACAACTGCAACCATCTTACTTTGTTCTAGGTATGACTCCAACCATCAGAGAGCTTTCCCCAATTCCCTTTAGCTCCAGTTTGCTAGGGCCCCTTGATGGCATATTTAGTCAAATGCTAACTTGATGTCAAGAGCAGATACTCTCACTTTATTTCTCAAATTCAGCTCTTATGTCCATATTTGGACCAAATCTGTAATGAAGTCAGGAATTGAGTGGTCCTGCCGTTGTTAATTAGCAGGTTAATTGCTGTTTGACACCACCATCAAAGTCTCTTTCCATCAGTTTGCTGATGATAAAGAGGAGACCAATGGGTTGGATTTGACCTTCGGTTTGTGGACAGGATGCAGTTGCGCAACTGTCCACACTGTCAGATAGTTTCTAATGTCATCGTTGTACAGGAACAGCTTGGCCAGGGGAATGTGCAGTAAATAGAATTGGCTAAAGACTGACATCTCTGATGCTGAGACCTGAGGAAGAGGCCAAGATGAATCATTCACTTGGCACTTCTGACTGAAGTGCTTGTTAGCTTATTCTCATTGAAGATATATTTCACCCTAGTTATGAATTTGAAAGAGTGGCAACAGTTCTAAGTAAAATGATTTGGGACAGATAAAAGTGTATAATATGTTGCTGCAGTTTGGGAATTTGGATTTTAAAGTAGTAGTAGAAGAGATGTGTGGTTTCAGTACTGTGAAGATAGGTTTTAAAAAGTCAGAGAGTAATTTAGAACAGTGATTAAAGACAGAATTTCCAAGATGTCACTTAATTTAAGTAGCTGGTAGGATGCCTGTGAAGGTAATTGATCAAGTGTTTACAAAGTTCAACTTTTATGACATACAAAGAAAACAGACATTTTTTTAGTTCAGTTCAGGAGCAGATTTCAGTGCAAATCAGTTTCATCCTAGTCGAAAGAATGTTTGTTTTTGAAGTCTTAAAAAGCTGTTTCAGCAATGTGAGTTGTGAGAATCTTAGATTTTAGGGTGTCATAGCTGGAAAGGAGTCTCTAGGCCATCAGAATTGAATAGACATCTGGGTCCTCAGAACTGGATGAACTATCCAAACTTGAAACAGCCAATGAAATAAGAAATTAAGGAAAGAAATGAGAGTGACTCTTCACTTGAGTATCTTTAAAGAAAATTGCTAGGAAAAAAGTACTCAAATTTTATTTTGCTGCTCAAGTTAAGATCTTTCTAAACTATCTTAGTTCTGTTTGCGTCTTTTTTTATTTTATGTAATAAGCTTATATTCTTTTGATTAAAAATGTCATTAGTAACCTATGTGAATATGTTCAGTCATTACAATATTCAACTACAAAAAACTAAACTTATGATTTATCAAGCCACGTTTCACTCTTGAATCCGACCTGTCCAGTATTACTATCAGTTGGGATCATACAACAGTGTCTCCTTAATTGTGCATCTGGCACAAATTCAACAATTCTTATTGGATAAGGTATCAGGCAAGGGAATTTCAGAAATGGAAATGTCACATGAGGAGAAGGGGACTCTCCTGCTACAGGAATTCCAACATATTATCAGAGTTATGCTTTTACTAATTTCAGTCATCTTGGTACTTCGAGAACCGGTTCTGAAACCAGATGGTCCTACGTTCCAGACTAATCAAATTTTCTTCAAGATTGAAATTCAATATTCCCAGTTGTGTCTAAATTCAATTTTGTCTGACCTTGATGCAAATTGTTCCATGAATATAACATTTTGAGTGCATACTTGAAAAGAACATATTCTTCATCCACTGGAAAAAATAAAGTACCCACTGTAAAATGGCTTTGAATCTGGATAAATCCACCTTTTTGACTAGAATCTCAAAGATAGACTTCATTATTCAAAGGCCACTTGCATACCCAGATTCTTATCGCAGTCAGAGATTCCATAACCATCTTCCACCTCAAAGATTTAGACAAATTTAAATAACAGTCAGTTTTTCTATCTCTTCTACTAGTTGCTATGAAATGCTTTGATAGGTGATGAGTTTTTTGATGAGATAGGTGATGATATATTTGTGTATACAAAGGCTTTTGGTGAGTACTACAAGGATGTCCTTAAATCTTGTTTCACCAAAGGTTTGATCAACCCCTTAATATCTGCTTCATTGATTCAGTGATCATTTTTGTCTGACTATATTTCTGCAAAGAACCTTATTGTGTTTTTCTATTATAAATATGTAAAAGGATGTTGTTTTCAGATTGAGAAGCTTTCTATTAATATAAAATATACTTGTGTATTTTAACTTACTACTAACTTAATGGCCAACAAGGCGAGGAATTAACATCACAAAGAAAATAGCAATGCATGTTCTGAAGTCAAAGGCAAACACAAATATACACATATAAAATATCCAGACTAGAAACAATTTGGGTGAACTCAATCTCATTGCTACTTTGCTATGAAATTTCAGGAAGCAGTTGTGGAACCTTCTAGAGTCACTAAGATCAAACACTACAACAAACAGTGTTCTCCATCAGACTTCCATATCAGGTAGGCAGAGTGTATGTTAATGTGTTTGTATATATGCATTTTTGTGTGTTAATTTCCATGTTAGAGAGCTATCATTTCAGAATAATGGAATATTTCCCCCATTTATGATTGGTGTGCATCAATGATTGACAGTTGTGTGTACTTTTGATTTTATTTTGACCTTTGCTGTAGTCTGCAATATCACAAAATTTGTATGGTGCATTGATAATATTTTCCGAGCAAACCATCAAAAGTGGAGGCCCCTAAAGGCTTGGCCTGCTACTGTTATGTACAATAAGAGATGGAGTCATAAGGCATGCAAATGTCCAAGTTTTAGACCCAGTATGGGTGAATTAGCTGGACTCATTTCGGTAGGTGTTGAGGCATTTCCGTTGACTTGTATTTATATAGACTTGGGGGACACAGCATCATGAGGCCATTAATCTCCACTTTTCAAACTATACTTCCCAATTTATTGCTGCCTCGGTTCAGTCATTCTTCATTCTCTAATGATTTGTCTCTGAGGATGTTATTATTGCACTCATTTCAAAAGGTTGCGTTTTTCAACCCTACACCAAGGTTTAAATGCATTATCTGAACTGACCTTGGTGAAATACTGAGGGAATAATGATGGAGCCAGTACCTTTGGATGGGATGTTGAATCAACATTCTAGCTGGGAATTTCCAGAGGCACTAAGGGTGAGGCTGAAGGTGGAGATTGGAGGTTTGGGGGCAGGGGGATATACTGCTTTGGCAGGCACTGGAATCTGGACTTGCATTTTGCCGATGCTACTGAATAAAGTAGCTAAATAAGTTTGGCTCAACAGGAACTATATTATGTCAGAGAGGTTTTGTACTTCTGAGTGGTTTGCTAGGCCATTTCAGGGCTAGTTAAGATTCAACCAAATTGTTGTTTGTTTGGTGTAGTTTATTTTTATTATTCATTCGTGAGATAAAGGCTTACTGATCAGGCTAGCATTTATTATCCATCCCTAATTGCCCAGAGAGCAGTTAAAAGTCAACACATTACTATAGGTCTGGAGTCACATGGATGCCAGATAATGTAAGGATGGCAGTTTCCTTTCCTAAAGGACATAAGTGAACCAGATGAGTTTTACCCGGCAATTAATAGTGGATTCATGGTCATCATTAGACTCTTTTAATTCCAGATTTATTTTATTGAATTCAAATTCTGCCATCTGCTGTGATGAGATTCAAACTCAGGTCCCCAGAACATTACCTTAGTCTCTGATTTAACAGTACAGCGATAATACCAATTGGACTTGGCCTCCCCTGATAAAGTCCATATTTAGAGAGAAATTTTTAATTTATATAAGAAAACATATCCCACTGTAAAAAAAAGTGTTGACTCTTCCATGGCAAGTAAAATCAAGGGCTGAATTTTATCAGAAGTCAGCTGGATCATTTTTGATGAATTTCATTCAGAGTTTCTCTCTCTGACCCTAGCATGTTTTCTCGCACTCTTTTTCCGAACTCGCCTCATTACCTACGTACCATATAGGGCAACAGTAGACTGCAAGTGCTTGACTGGGTGTATGACTGGGTTTTAAAGATTATGCCAGCGCTAGGAATCCTGGGAGGTCCTGACGTTATGGAGAGTCAGAGGATGCAATGAATGGAGTGCCTTTCGTGAAAACAGGACGCTGCAAAATTCTTTGCAGCCCTTTATGTATTTTTGAAGTTAATGTAAGAACAATCTTAGTATTTGTGCAAAACAAAGTGATAATGACCAGATACTCTATCCTTTATATTAATACAGTTTTAAAGATCATCCTAAACATAGTCAACTTTAGATCTTGAAATTTCCCAATTTTCAATCTTGAATTGAATTGGATTCATACAATAATCAGTGTGCAAAGTAGTTCTCTGGTCATAATACACCCAACAGTAAATAAACAATTCAATCCTTAAAATCTCATTCTTGCCAGTTGAAAATTTGGCAACAACTCCTCTATGTCCTCCTTTATGGCCATATATTTTTGTAAATACATAATCACAGTCCCTGAGTTGAGATCCCAGGATAAAGGGAATGGGAGTGCAATCTTCGCTGCATCACGATGATAGGTCTGGTGCAGAGAGATAGATACCTTCCAGTCTCAGTGCAATTTTAAAAACATTATTAAAACTTTATTTAAAAAATTGTATTTTGTGAAAGTATTATTTCAAATGTATGAAACAAAGCATAAGGTTCGCCACATGAAAAGCAAAAATTGGGCAATGGAATCTGAGTAAAGTGTGGAAAGAGCTAAAAATGTCGTTCAAAATTTTGGCATTTTGTAGATTTGTAATCAACATGAAGCCATGTCAAAAGACAGTATGCTGACACAGTACTACTGAATAAATTTGCCAATGTCTGAAACAGTTCCACTGAAACGTAAGTGGAAGAGAATGCAACATTTAGGTTAACATTTAGCTTCTTGCAGTAATGTGTTTTTATTCATTAATTATATTGAATGTAATGTAATGTTTATTTATCGAAAGTGAGTAGTGTAAACGAAACAAAGTTTGTATTTTTAAGCAGATATGCCAGAGAGGTTGCTGAGTTCAGAGAATGCCCAGTTGACAACTGAGAGCCAGCATAATGGCACAGAGACAAAAGATAGATGGATATTCAATCGCTCAGCTCGAGATCCCAGATCATCACTGGTCAGTCCAAAATCACCACAGAAAAGGTGAGGATTTGGTGCCACTTAATTATGAAGAACAAAGAGGAATCAGATTAGAAAGTTTACTTTCAATAATTTAAAAGGTGGGAAATTTGGATCACAAAATTCAGTTCTGTAGTGTTTGGGATTTTGATGCTACGTGAATTAGATTCATGTGTGGATGAAGGTAATTTGGCCTTGAAGCTGCACCCAGAAAATAAGTCAATATCTTCAGAGGGATGAGGAAGAGATTTAAAGAGAAATTTTGAAGAAAAATGTCACCATTGTATATGGCTTGAAGTGGGAGAACAGAGGTGATATCATTACAGCTATCAATCTGTGCTGTGTTACTGCAAAGAGATAGACAATACCATCTAGTGTTTCCTGATGAGAGGGAAACTTGGAGCAGAGGGTTTGCACATATGGTACCATACAGCAGGAGGATGACACCTGACACTTTTAATCTGTAATGGGAACCCTGCCTTCGTATGCCTCCAGCTAAGAATGTTTCATATATATTTAGTGCCTCCAACTTTTACCCAAGTTTACAGACTGAGAATTGTACTGTGAACCTTGTTAGCCTTTAGACTTGGGTAATGTATTTATCTACTCTTATGTTTACAAGGATTTTACAATCCACATGTCTGTAAACTTGTCCTTCAATCTATCATGTGGTCATTTGTCATTGTAGTCACATTCTCATTATTTCTTATTAATTGTGTAAAGCCCTGGCTCTCGTTGTTCCATGCAGTCTGTTTGTCTGATTTATTGTAGATTTCTCTCTCATTCTGTCCACAGTGCTGCCAAAAAGCAACAGAAAATGAGCGTGACTGAGAGCCTGCTGCTAAAGAGGAAACTTCCACAGGATGTAAGTAGGGGTTTTGCACTATTGACTTTTTTTTTCATTTTACACTTTATTCTTAAGTTAAGGAAACAAGATGGTCTTCTTTCTTATGGCTGCTGTAGATATAGAACAATAAAGATTTAACTGTCAGATGGTTAAGTCAGATAATTATGTCAGGAGTAGCAACCTATAATTGCACCAAAGGATACAATTAAATACCCTAGCAGGAATCATCAAAGATTAAATCAAAAAGGAAATTCGTTGTTTATTTTTCAGAATTTCAGCACATTTTCATCCAGGAACAGCAAACATTTTATTAACCGGCAGCTGTGAGACTAGAATATGCCAGTTGATCAAATATTCCGGATAATCAAGAGGTCCACATAATCAATGTAAAACACACACTAAGTAAACGAAACGTAATGCAAGGGGCATACACATCTCGGTTATACTTTATTTATAGCTTAAATACTTAAATAATTATGCAACTGTACCTTAAATAAAACTTAGCGGCAAAGAGGCTTCTCATTCGCATCCTCAACTGACTACTCGGACATTGCCTTAGATTGTGGTATTTGAGGAGAAATTGACTCGAAATTGAATCAACTGTCGATATTTCATGTTGTCATTCAATTGAACAACAAGTATACTGTATTTACATTGAGGTAAGTAAATTAAAGAAAACTATTATAATTGCACAGAATGATACATTAAACTTCACAGTATTTGAGATACATAATTTTTGTCAGTTTATTGAGAAAACTGGTTTATAAAATGCTGGTTAAAACAAAGTTTGCTGTATTTTCTGATCTGCCTTCCCTAATTAATTGATGCTTTCTGGCGAGAGAGGACAAATCAGATAGGCTACTGCAAGTCCGGTGTATTGACAAGAATAAGAGAGGTGGAGAATCGTAGAAGAGCTGCTGTCTCAGAGCAGGAATCTCTCAACAAAGAAATAAGGACAGCCAGAAACTTTTTCCATATAAATATTATCTATTCTGATGCAACTTCCTGTAACATTTTTACATTCTCTATCTTTGATTGCTATGAATGAGATTGATATATTGAAGCTGAATAAGGCATTAGTATTTTGATTTGGAATTGTCCAAATTCACATCACCAAGACTCTTGCAGCCAATAGATGACGGTCTATCGTTTTGGGAGAAAGTGAGGACTGCAGATGCTGGAGATCAGAGCTGAAAAGGAGTTGCTGGAGAAGCGCAGCAGGTCAGGCAGCATCCAAGGAGCAGGAGAATCGACTTTTTGGGCATGAGCCCTTCTTCAGGAATGAGAAAAGTGTGCCAAGCAGGCTAAGATAAAAGGTAGGGAGGAGGGACTTGGGGGAGGGGCGTTGGAAATGCAATAGGTGGAAGGAGGTTAAGGTGAGGGTGATAGGCCGGAGTGGGGGTGGGCGCGGAGAGGTCAGGAAGAAGATTGCAGGTTAGGAAGGTGGTGCTGAGTTCGAGAGTTGGGACTGAGACAAGGTGGGAGGAGGGGAAATGAGGAAACTGGAGAAATCTGAGTTCATCCCTTGTGGTTGGAGGGTTCCGAGGCGGAAGATGAGATGCTATGCCGTCGTGTTGCTATGGTTTGGCGATGGACTCCTGCATGTCCTTGGTGGAGTGGGAGGGGGAATTGAAGTGTTGAGCCACGGGGTGGTTGGGTTGGTTGGTCCAGGTGTCCCAGAGGTGTTCTCTGAAACGTTCCACAAGTAGGCGGCCTGTCTCCCCAATATAGAGGAGGCCACATCGGGTGCAGCGGATGCAGTAAATGATGTGTGTGGCGGTGCAGTTGAACTTGTGGCAGATATGGAAGGATCCCTTGGGGCCTTGGAGGGAAGTAAGGGGGGAGGTGTGGGTGCAAGTTTTGCATTTCTTGTGGTTGCAGGGGAAAGTGCCGGGAGTGGAGGTTGGGTTGGAGATTGTGGACCTGACGGGGGAGTCACGGAGGGAGTGGTATTTTCGGAACGCTGATAGGGGAGGGGAGGGAAATATATCCCTGGTGGTGGGGTCCGTTTGGAGGTGGCGGAAATGACGACGGATGATATGATGTATATGGAGGTTGGTGGGGTGGTAGGTGAGGACCAGTGGGGTTCTGTCCTGGTGGCGATTGGAGGGGCGGGGCTCAAGAGCGGAGGAGCGGGAAGTGGAGATGCGGTGGAGAGCATCGTCGACCACGTCCAGGGGGAAATTGCGGTCTTTGAAGAAGGAGGCCATCTGGGTTGTTCGGTATTGGAACTGGTCCTCCTGGGAGCAGATGCGGCAGAGACGAAGGAATTGGGAACATGGGATGGCGTTTTTACAGGGGGGCAGGGTGGGAGGAGGTGTAGTCTAGGGAGCTGTGGGAGTCGGTCGGTTTATAGTAAATGTCTGTGTTGATTCGGTCACCCAAGATAGAAATGGAGAGGTCAAGGAAGGGGAGGGAGGAGTCTGAGATGGTCCAGGTAAATTTGAGGTCGGGGTGGAAGGTGTTAGTAAAGTGGATGAACTGTTCAACCTCCTCGTGGGAGAACAAGGCAGCACCGATACAGTCATTGATGTAGCGGAGGAAAAGCGGGGGGTGGTGCCAGTGTAGCTGCAGAAGATGGACTGTCCCACCGTACCAATCAGTACCCTTCCACTGACACCCTCCTTCGACTGACTGAACTGGTCCTCACTCTGAACAATTTCTCTTTCCAATCCTCCCACTTCCTCCAAATCAAAGGAGTAGCCATGGGCACCCACATGGGCCCCAGCTATGCCTGCCTCTTCGTAGGATATGTGGAACAGTCCATCTTCTGCAGCTACACCGGCACCACCCCCCACCTTTTCCTCCGCTACATCGATGACTGTATCGGCGCTGCCTCGTGCTCCCACGAGGAGGTTGAACAGTTCATCCACTTTACTAACACCTTCCACCCCGACCTCAAATTTACCTGGACCATCTCAGACTCCTCCCTCCCCCTCCTTGACCTCTCCATTTCTATCTTGGGCGACCGAATCAACACGGACATTTACTATAAACCGACCGACTCCCACAGCTCCCTAGACTTCACCTCCTCCCACCCCGCCCCCCTGTAAAAACGCCATCCCATGTTCCCAATTCCTTCGTCTCTGCCGCATCTGCTCCCAGGAGGATCAGTTCCAATAGCGAACAACCCAGATGGCCTCCTTCTTCAAAGACCGCAATTTCCCCCCAGACGTGGTCGACGATGCTCTCCACCGCATCTCCACTTCCCGCTCCTCCGCCCTTCCACCTATCGCATTTCCAACGCCCCTCCCCCAAGTCCCTCCTCCCTACCTTTTTATCTTAGCCTGCTTGACACACTTTCCTCATTCCTGAAGAAGGGCTCATGCCCAAAACGTCGAATCTCCTGTTCCTTGGATGCTGCCTGACCTGCTGCGCGTTTTCAGCAACACATTTTCAGGTCTATCGTTTTGGACTAGATTCAGACCTGAGTTTCTCTAGTGAAAGAACAGGGTATGTAACTCACAGCACTGCAGTAAGGAGTGTGATGTTGGTTTTAGGTTTGGGAGAGAATGAAAGTGCTGGAGGAAAATATGTGGAGAAATAAACAAAATATGATTGAAAAGCTTCAGTGTGAGACTCGTCAGAACCTTGAGAAGCAGCTTTTGGTTCAGAAAAGGCTTCACCGGCACTCAGACAACAGAGAAAGTGGCAACAGAAGCAAAGGTTTGTGGTCTGGCAAAATACTTCTCATAAATTAAAAGACAATTAAGATTTTGATTGCTGTATTGTTTCCAACTTTCTCTCCATCTCTTTTGAAGTGAGTATCACATAATATGGCATAGAGTAATAAAGATGTACAGCATGAAAACAGACTCTTTGGTCCAACTCGTCCATGCCGACCAGATATCCTAAATTAATTTAGTCCCATTTGCCAGCACTTGGCCATATCCCTCTAAACTATTCTTATTTATATACCCATCCAGATTTCTTTTAAATGTTGTAATTGTACCAGTCTCCACCACATCCTTTGGCAGCTCATTCCATACATGCACCACCCTCTGCATGAAAAAGTTGTTCCTTGTAAGTTTTTCCCCTCTCACCTAAAACCTATGCTCTCTAGTTCTGGACTCCCCCCATCCCAGGGAAAAGACCTTGTCTACTTACTGTATCCATGCCCCTCATGATTTTATTAACCTATATAAGGTCACCCCTCAGCCTTGGACTTGCCAGAGAATGAGTCCATTTCAAATATAAATATCTTGGTGAATTAGAAAGCCTCGTCTGAGCTGGAGCCCTGACTGCAAATCCTGATACTAACATTCATGCCAAATGTCCATGTTCCACAGATTTCTTAAGAAGCCTCACCACTCCCGGGGTTTTACTCAACCCAAATTCTGACACTTAGTTACACCTACTGGCTTCAAGGACTTCTCTGAGCCCTAACTGTGGGGAGATATCAAGCAGCTCCTGGATTATCTTCTTGAGCCTCAACTACACAAAGCCAGTAATGTTTAGCTGACTTCTCACTAGCACAGTTAACGCAGCACTTTCTCTGCATGGAGCAGGCCTGCTCCTGACTCTCTCTCAGACTCAAATTACAACCGACTTTGACCCAGGAACTGTTTTGGGGTGACCTATTGAAAGTCTCACAAGCCCCAGCTTTGTTCCAAGGCAAGTGTGGAAGTAGCAACCACTGTAACACAAGTTCCCTGAACGTTACAATTTTCACAAATCACCCACCTCCCCCCAATGATCCTAATCTCAGGTATAAGTTAAACATCCATGACTGAGGATTGGATGTTGAAAATAAAGATGCCTTCCAATTTTATGTGTATTCTAGCGGTATAAGACTGCTGTTCTGGGTAGTCAGTTTCTCTTTTAGTAAATTATTGTTGCAATAGCAATTCTTCCCAAGGCCTAGAACAGGACCCAAGCCTGCACTTGGCAGACAAATATTCAGCTGATCTTATCAGAGTACTTCAGGTAGAGTTCCCAGAATCATACCTCGACACATTCCCAAACTACCTGTGCAATGCAATGAAGACAGTCAAAAGAGCTTTTCATTCATTTCTGGAGCAAATTGGATTCTGTTCTCTGCCCCAGAGCTACACAATAATTTCAGCCCCTCACCGTATCCTTGTTGACATAATTTAAAGCTTTTACTTCCAATTTCTATGTTAAGGCTGTTAGCAGCATTTTTAAATTAAACTTATCGATCAGCTTTTCCTAGTTTCTGAGGTTGCTATGAACATATTAAAATGTCAACGTTGGCAGACGTTCATACTGATGCATTCCTAAAGCTAATTTCCCCCTCATTACATGCAGCTTCAGAAGCCCTGTGATCGCAATCTCTCAGATGGTGCTGTCGTGGGATTTTATAGAAGACAGGAGGCAAAGAAAATATTCTGTTTAAGAAACAGATGGAATTGAGTTGGTTAATAATAATTTTGCAAAAGCCAACCTTTAGCAAATCATTACTTGTAAAGGTGACCTCTGCAAAAAGAAAAGTAACATTACGTTGGAGAGCTTCAACTGTACAGTAAAAAAAAAACTATGGATGCCGGAAATCTGAAACGAACATAGATTGTTGGAAAAACTCAGCAGGTCTGGCAGGATCTGTGGAAAGAAAGCAGATTTAACGTTTTGGGTCCAGTGACCCTTCTTCAGGACTGAATTGCTGTGTAACATTGAGGAACTGGTTACAGGCTCACTTGCGTATTTTCCTACTTGGTAAACCTTCTATTTAAAGATATAGTGATGATCAATTGGAAGCCAGATACAGTCCTAAAAAGGAAATGCCCCTTCACTCACATACATCTCAGTGTCCCAGTGGTAGAACAGTACTGGGAAGTGTGTGGAAGCCATTATTCCTTCCTCACC
Source organism: Chiloscyllium plagiosum (assembly GCF_037043375.1). Classification (NCBI taxonomy): domain Eukaryota; kingdom Metazoa; phylum Chordata; class Chondrichthyes; order Orectolobiformes; family Hemiscylliidae; genus Chiloscyllium; species Chiloscyllium plagiosum. Next base: position 54,271,864 of record NW_028270156.1, on the reverse strand, counting down.
AGGCACAAAGATCTTTAATGAGAGGAAACATACAAGCAAATATACTGCAAACTATATTTGTAGGATTGCCAACCACAAATAATATAAATGATATATCTTTGTGAAAAAGATAAAAGGTGCCCCCATTATTTTTAAAAAAGCCTGAGCCATTCAAGAGTCATATCTGATATTTGGTCTGTACCATTAGCTAAGAACATTTTGTTTCTTCTCCTAATCACGAACTATTGATCTCAGATCAAAAGTATATGTGTACACACGTTAACCAGTGATTAGAACCCATAAATATGCATATATTAACTTATTCATGTTTTCTACTGTCCCTGGTAGATGAAATCTGTTTCCCAGCCCTGTTCATGCCAATGAAGATTGGACAAGTATTTACTCCAAAGGCTCGTTTGTACTTTCATCCATCAGGATCAGCAGGCTTCTTCCGTCTAACCCAGGCACCATCGGTGATTAGCCTCCCTACTCTGTGCAGCAGCACTGTATCCTTCACATGATGTTGCTGATTGCTATTAAAGGAGTAGAAAGAATTTTTTAAAAAAGTAAAACATCTTAAAAAGGTTATAGTTTTGCTGTAACAGGTAGTTAGCTGATCAGGATCATTACTTATATTATTGATGGTCACACAGAATTATATTGAAGGGTACTGAGTTTAGCAATGAAGATGACTACAGATATCGGGAATAACAGTTTTGTGGAAATGTTAAGAGAATAGATTTGACTTTGTGATGTCATGTAAAATAGATGACCGTGAACCATCACCTCCTTTTGTTTCCCCCAATTTTAATCTCACTGATATTAGGAGGCTGAGTATGAAAAATATCCGCGATCTCATACAACATGAGAAGCACTCCTGTCTCTGCATTATCCTGTGTGTAATATTGCCACACATTGCATCTTGTTTCAGTTGATAGGACTCATTTAGAAAATTGTTGTTTCAAGTACTACTCCAAAACATCTAGGGTGGCTTTTCTGTACTTTATAGCACCAAGAGTGTTATATTGTTGGGGAGATTCTGCTTTTAGGGTGATTCAGTTGAAAATAAAGACGAAGTTTGCTCTTCCCAGTGGTTTAAATGGATGTTAAGTATTATCTCAAATCTTCTGGTGTCCAGCCCATCATTTTATATAAACCAACACCTACAAACAAAGACTGAGATTATCTGATTTGGTGTTAATAGGACTGCTCTGCAGAAAATTGACTATTTTGTCAAAGGCATAATATTACTTATAAGTAATTGATTATGAAATGTTTGAGGAAATGATAGGACGCAACACAGCAATGTAAATTCATCCTTACCCCTTATTCATTCTTTTCCATTTGCTTACCTTAATGATACTATTCAGAGGGTGTCTGTTCTGAATCTCCTGAACCCAAAGGTAACGTTGCCAATAAGCCCAGCCTTTGAGGGTAACCACACCTCCACAGAAAATGAGATGATGGTCAACAAACTGGTATCTGGTGCATCCACCATAAATCAGGCATGGACAGACAGTGAGGGCAAGCCACAGGATTAGATCAAGATTCCGAAAATGTGGAGACTTTCATTAAATCTGCAGATGTGCCATTTCCTTTCTCATTCCTGTTCAAAGATGCCAATTCTTGCTAGGGTACTTTCTATGTGTACTTGCAGCTTTTTGACACTATACACATTTTTTTAGACTTATTATTACTGTGGAAGTCTAAACAGTGAGTGTCAAGCTGTTTAGCAGTAAAGCACATCACGGTCAAACCTCATCCTATTTTCACCTGATAGTACGACACTTGTACTTTGAGGGAATCCAGAACGCTTGGTTTGTTTTTCCCTCATTTCCCAAGATAAGACCAATTGTAGTGTTCTATCAGTGCCTCAGCTATCACTGTTAGTGAAATTTCAGTTCTCTTTGAGATGTCTCAGAAGGGATAATATCAGGATTCAGGAAAGAGGAAATTCAGAAGCAGTCTGAGAACATAATAGTGATTTGAGTAAAAATAAGAGTGGGTCAAGGTGATACAGATAACAAAAATAATAGGGTATTAGTGGCTAAGGTGATAGAGAAAAACATTAAAGCAAAAGGCACTCTAAATCTGCAAAATGTTAATAAAGGGATATAACATTTGAAGTAAATTAATAAGCACTGGCAGATGGAATGTTATGTCTGGAAGTGTTGTTATCCACTTCTGGATAACAAACAGAAATGTTATATTTGTATTGAAGTTTAGAGACGAGGGAGTATTGGTATTTGGAAGGACTTGACTATCCCTTGTTTACAAATAACAGAATTTTAGCAAACAATGAAAACAAAATACATTAGCTTTTATAACAAAGGGACTGAGTATAAAAAAAATTAAACCTTGTTGCAATTAATACCTTGCCAAGACCAAATTAGAATGCCATTTACATGTATCCTTGCATTAGGAAGGAAAGGAACACTTAGGAGGGAATGCAGTGAAAGATAACTGAATTGGTTGCAGGAAGAAGGGATTGTCCAAAGATGAGAGATTGTTTAGATTAGATCTACATTCCTTAGATGCAACAGAATGACAGGTGATCACATTGAAAAGTAAAATCTTACATGTCTTTACAGGATAAATACTGGGAAGATGTTTCCCTGGTTGAGAAGTTTACAACTCTTAGGATAAAAGCCCAACTCTGGAGGACTCATATGAGGAGAAATTTCCACACTTAAGTGAATTCCAAATGTACATGACTCTAAGATGATACTGGCTACACTATTGTTCTATATATTTAAGACAGATCAATACATTTTTTGTATGGAAGAGGGCATGAATGTGAAATTGAGGTAAAACATCAGCCATAATTTTATTGAATGATATAGGTTCCAGAAGACCTATTCCTGCTCTTATTTCTTGTATTTTTTTCACATTCACTTAGAAAGTTGGATTGAGGTATGCATGGAACTGCTTCGATATCAGTGTGTTATTTTTATTCCAGCAAGGATTTCTTTCTGTGCTTTTATTTATGAAGCCCTTGAAAAGGAGAGCTCTTGATATTTTTGTTAGCTTTAGTAGATGTATCATTTTAATATCAATTGCTTGACTTTTATCTAATAATGACTTTCAAATAAACATTAACTCCCTTTTAAATGCCTCAAATAAATTTACTACAGTGGTTTTCTGGAATAGTGTTGTCCACATTTTCACAATTCACTGTGAATTTTTTTCTCAGATTTACTTTTAACTGAATTAATTGAAATTCCAGGATTATCTTATCCTGACTCTTCAACTGCAGGGAAGAGTTGTTCTTGCTTTGTTGTGCCAAGGTTTTCATTATTTTCCACATTTTAATCTGATCTCTTAAACTGTTTTATTTCCACAGAATATAATCCAATTTCAGGCAATCTATTATCATAGCTCAGTCCTTTCATCCTGACATTTTGTTTCTGGACTTTTCCAAGAACAATATGTCTTCCTATGGGTCTACTGCAAGTTGGTAGCCTGATTCAGCTCAGTGATACTGATCAGGCAGAGGGAATTGCACTGACTAGAGCTTCAACTAGAAATTAGTGTTTTAGTCAGACTCATTTAATTGTGTGGATTTGGTCCATGGATACTCTTCACTGTGTGTGAAATTTGAACGTTGTGTGAAAGATCAAGTGAAAAGAGCATTTATGATCAGTCATGCTTAGAGAGCCTTTAAATATGTAGGTTTAGGTATTAAGTAGAATAGGGATTGACTTTGAGTCAACAGTCTTACTTAGAAAGTTTTAATCACATCCTTGTAAAGGACCTCAAAGAAAGATGATATTGCATTTTTGGAAAAAGCAGACCAGTTATGAAGTTTGATTGGATTGTTAATCTGCTTGTGTACATGGTCGAGACTTGATGCTAGTTATGATATATAGTAAATGAGCACTTTGAGAAAACGTGTTGTTGAAAAAATGTTGAGAGCAAATAAAACATTAAAGAAATTAAATACATAAAAATCAGATTCTAGTTTTCAGCCTTGGGTGACCCAGAATTTATGCACCTTGTCAGCAATGCCATGTATGCTAGTCATCTAAATGGAATTTCTAGTTTGGCAGACTTTATCATATTCTTGGTGAAAAAGCATTTCAAATGTTGACTATTGGCTTAGGAAGTCAAGCAATTTAAATAGGCATACATTAACCACTGCATTTCCTGGGTCTTCATTTGGAAGGTGGAAGCAAGCATGTAGCATCATATAATATTTATGGTTGAGCACCTGGGGCTAAGGAATTCCTGTGCTGGCCTCAAGGATTGTAGCCACTGAAATAAAATTCATTTGTATTTGGTTCTACAAATAAGACCATAAGATATAGGACAGAATTCAACCATTTAGCCCATAAAGTCTGCTCTCCCATTCAATCATGGCCAATTTGTTTCTCAAACCGATTGTGCCGCCTGCTTCCCATGATCCTTGAGGAACTGCGGAAAGGTCACCGGACTCAAAACATTAACTCTGATTTCTCTGCACAGATGCTGCTCGACGCGCTGAGCTTTTCCAAGTAACTTTTTTTTAATCTTGAAAGCCTATTAGGCTGGGATACAGAAATAAGGAGGCGTGTAGACATAAAGGAACTTAAAAACAAAAATTTACAATTGAACTGTTGCTTAACCAGAATCATTGAGCATAGGGGTGATGGATGAATGGGATTTGGTGCAAGATGGGACGTGGACAGCAGATATTTGGATGACTTCATTTACAGATGTAAAACTCCAATGGCCAATCAGAAGTGCATTTGAATAGCAAAACCTAGAGTTAACAAAGGTATGCGTGATAAATGCAAATGTCTTTAAACCCAAAAATAACGTGTTGTAACACTGGCAACACAAAGCTTATTATTCTTCTGTTTATCATAGTGCTAGTGTTGGGAAGACAAAACATGCATTCTGCAGATAAATTTAATGTGAATATTTGGCACCTCAAGGCACTGAGGAAGGTGGAGCTGGAAAGCAGAACAGGTAATCTCAAGACGTCAGTCAAAAGCTGTTTTAAGGTGTGGGCAAATGGCAAGTTTGTGCCAGCAATTAGTTGCTGCATCACATTAATATGAATGCCAACGTAGTTCTTCACTGTTTCAAACCTTTCAGATGCTGAATCTAGCGCATCAATGGTGTTGCTGGCCTTGGGAATTAGTGTCTTCCTCCCCTCAAGCTGCCTTACTCGCTCCAAGCTATTGTACAGGAAAGAAAGATCACTCAAGCTCTGCAACAGTAAAACTTCTCAAGCCGCTGCCTCTGTGACAGTGGGGTGCCTATCACTGCTTTGGATGCTCACATATTATCTTGCGTTTGCTCTGGATTAGCAAGGGGACCAAGGGTTAATGGGAGAAGGAAGGTGAATGGGTTTGAGAAACCTGTCAGCCATGATTGAATGGCAAAGTCGATGGGCCAAATGGCCTAATTCTGCTTCTATATCTTACGGTCTTATTTGTAGCACCAAGTACAAAAGAATTTTACTTAAGCAGTTGCAATCCTTGATAGCAGCGCAGGAATTCCTTGTTCTCAAACGCTCAACCACAAATAATAATGAATATATTCGGGAAATGCAGTTGCGTCCAGAAGCTTTCTAGTTACACACTGCACAGCACGCGACTTGGACCAGTACAAAAAAAAATCAATGTCTTGAGGAAGGGAAAAAAGGAAAAGCGTATGGATGTCATCACAAAAAGGGCACGCCACATATTCGAAGTGGTTTATAACTTCTGTTACTGACATAGTCAAAAGGCAGAACCTTATTCATATAACCAGCTGTAATAGATTCGTTCTGACTATCCCTGTTAGATTTAAAAGGAGGGAACAAAAGCGGGCTATGTTTCCTTTTCGTTGTCCGCCACTTTCATGATAGACGATGAGACTTTTTTTGGAAAAAAGGAATCAACGATTTCAGACAGGAACCTCAATTTCTCCTGTACCTCACAAAAGCAATTGGACGAGTCTGTGGAATCTTCAGTTCTCTACAGAGATTGACTCCTATTCTCGTACAGCACTTGGGAATGTAAACCCTGGTTTCTTTACTGCCTTCTCCCTCCCCATGTATACGGGTTAATCGCCTTTACGCTGCATTGCCGAGGTACGCAGTGACGCATTCTCCAACCCCTCAACCAACACCAATCATCATTCTTCTTCCTCCACCATCATCATCCCTAAACCCATACATCCCTGAAAATCGTGAATAAACTGGATGATCACCAGCATTTTTAACAATGGCCAGGAGAGCAAGTAAGAACTGGGCAGACGAGGAGATCAAAGGTTTGTTGTCCATTTGGAAAGATAAGTCCATCCAGGACCAGCTGGCCGGAGCAGTGAGGAATAAAGATGTGTTCGTGAGGATCTCCAACAACCTTAACGCCTTAGGGGTCAATCGGGACTGGAAGCAATGCCGGGCTAAAGTAAAGAACCTGAAATACGAATACAGGACCATGATGAACCAGAGAAAATCCGGTAGGAGGTGTAAATCCATGCGCTTCTATAATGAAATTGACGCTGTTCTGGGATGCCGATCCCCTCAGGCTAAAAGGTCACAGGATAGAACAGTCCTCAGTGTGGTCATCAAGCAAGAGGAGAGGGAGGATAAATTGGAAAATGGCCCAGCACAGACCTCAGCAGCCTCCGAAAATGTCACAGGTAACCTCTTGATTCTTTCTACAACAGGCGAATCATAGATAAACGAGGTAATTCTAAAGGAAAAATAAACACAATTCCGAAATTTTCTTTACGTAAGCGAAATTAATGCCAATTACTGATAACAGTTACAAAAAGAAACGTCAGAGATACTTTCAAATATAAGCGTTTCTGAGGGCCGCCATCTATCAATGCTTTTGACTCTAATTAAAGTACAGTACTCTCGAATCATTAGTGTCATTAAGCACAGTACAGCTGAAATGCAAGAGGGCCTATTAACTAAACGGGGTAGCTATGTTTTTTTTGTGATATGAAAGGTTGTCATAAATGTTCACAATTTTTAATAACTATTCTTATGTTTAATATCTCAGATGCAGTCATCTGGAGATATAGTTGTCCTTTAATATTCATTGTACTTACCCCTAAAGTCACCACCAAGCTGATTTTAATTAGCATGTTCCAGGTGAGGAATGGCACTGTGAGGAAGTTGCTGACCAACCGTACTTGATTTCCCACAAATTAATTTTCCATGAATGAAGTTTGGCGTTTTTCTGTTTTAAAGTTGTTATAAAATGAAAATAATTAATCTAAATAGATGGAAATTTGAGAACTGTTAAATTTCTGGCATGAGTGCTCCTGAAGGATGCAGCATGTTATGGGCACCTGATGATAGAATCATCTTTCAAGTATCCTTAATATTCAAAGCATCGACCTCAACAGTTATCACCGTCTTTAACATTCACAGCAGGTTCCAGAAGTCTTGGGTAGAAAATAATCAGTCTTGATCTCCTTCCAGCCAAAGAAAGGCCTGTTCACACATTTTACTCCTATTACCCCAGTTACAATTGTGGCTCTTGTCACTCATTTCGAATGATGATCAATTAACTTGAAAGGACTGCCTATAAAAAGTCTGTAATTACATTGCAGTAATATTACAAAGCATTTATCATACAATGCCAGTAGCAGAGGTGGACTCTCCCTCTTTATGGGCATTTAAACGGGCATTGGATAGGCATATGGAGGATAGTGGGCTAGTGTAGGTTAGGTGGGCTTGGATCGGTGCAACATCGAGGGCCAAAGGGCCTGTACTGCACTGTATTTTTCTATGTTTTATGTTCTATGTTCTATGTGCTAATTATTTTGGCATCCAGCAATTGTTGCTGATGACATATTCAGATATGTTTCACTTGATGCACTGCGGCGTAGTTTTAGATGAATATAGAATCAATATTCATCTATTTCATATATTTATATATATGAAAATAGAAATGTACAGCACTAGGCCATTCCACCATAATCATCCAGCCTAATTCCACTTTCCAGCTTTTGGCCTGTAGCCTTATAAGTTACAGTACTTCAGCTGCATATCTACCTTTATCAACCTTTTAGACAGTGAATTCCAAAACCCCACCATCCTTGGCTGGTATCAATTTTCCCTAGAACCCCATCTGAATCTTCTACCTTGTACAGTAGGTCCATGATTCTTGGTGGTGGACCCCTGAAATAAGGGAACCAAGGCCTTCGTATCCACTCTATCTGGGCCCCTTGTAATTGTTTACACTTCAATTATGTTTCCCCTCAGCCTCTTCTGTTCAAGCCCCTAACCATCCTGATTTTGAGTTATGTTGCTATTCCTTCATTGTCATTTGATCAAAAACCTGCACTCCCTTCAAAACAGCGCTGTGTGTGTACCCTACACCAAGATGGAATGCCGTGGTACAAGAAGATTATTAGAGATGGGCTGCAAATCATGGCCTTACCAACAATTTTCATATTCCATGAAAGAATAGAAAACAATTGGGAGCATGCTTTTGCTGAAACTAATACACGCACAATGCTAGACATGTCTCGTAATCCAGCTGCTCTCATCAGTCTGGTGCCTCTTTGCATGTCTCACATTGGTAACACTGAGAGGCATGAAGCAAACAGCCATTCAATCTTGTCAATACAATGATCACATCTAACTGACCTCTTATATGAGCTAATTCTATGCCTCACTGAGGACACTAATCCTTGGTCAAGCCCATTTTGTGGGTTGGTCACATCATTTTATATCACATGATTGTATTTGCGATCAATAGGGCTGCAAACCTGCAATTATGGCTGCAGTTATGTTGCCAAACTGCATGGGTTATTGGTTCACTTTCAGCATTATATGTTCACATTAACACTGTGGCTTCTGACTTTCTCTATCGAGGGCCAAAGGGCCTGTACTGCACTGTATTTTTTTTTCTACCTCTGCTCTCTTGGTGAGGCTTACTTATTTCGACCCTTGTTCCCTCCTACAGGAGAACCACCAAGGGATACTAAACTTTGGATCCACTCATAATCTGACTTCAACACTTCTACAGCAATACTTGATTTGTACCCCTTTCAATCCTGTCTGCTTTCTGCCCATAGTAAATTTGTAGATTGGCTGTTAATTATAGTGCCTGCCTTTGAACTGCCAGAACATCTGCCTGATACCTACTTTTGTCCAACTCTCAGCCTACTGGACATTAATTTGTTGGAGATGGGAAAATCAGCCACCTCCACCTATGCGTATGGTCACTGATCCACAGTTGATCCCCGTATCAAGACATGACAAAATTCAGCCTTATGACTGGGCTAATGCCCTGCCACATATTACAATGGATCATTTATTGATTTCTTGTTAACTTGATAAATTACACAAATGAGCAGCTGAGTTACAGGATCCAGAAGATCTGGGATTATATTCTCAGCCTGTGTCTAACTGCTGATCTCATTCAGGACAGTGAGAAAGATACTGCAAAGGCCTGATTTCAGGAAGTGAAAGTTAATGAGGTGTTCTGTTCCTGATTTAGTATCCAGTGAGCTTAGTGACAATGCGCATAGGTGGATATGGACTAAGGACAGGTTTGGATTTCAATACTTATTTAGGTTAAATGTCCTACCAACACTCACTCTCTGAAATAAGTAGTAGTCCCTGCATGAGCTATCAAAACAGTACCTCATTCCTGTGCAACTATACCCCAAATAAATTCAACAACTTGGAGTGAGATGTAGGAGAAAACTGTTTAAAGAAAATCTGTTTGCTTGGATGAGTCTTCAAGAGAACAGTATAAACTCTTTGTTCCACTACTGATCACCCCAGATTTCAAATTAGAAGCAGGTCATGTCTTACATTTGAAATTGGTGGAGCACTGACAAACTGTAAATTTTAAACTCCTGCAGCATGCTATATCCAACCAGTTGTTGCCCAGAGCAGAGATGGGGAAGACGATAAGGTTCTGCCCGAACCACAGTCTGAAGCAGACAGTGTTACAGGTATGTATACACACTGATGATGATGAGAAGGCAAGGATCAAATGCTAACACTTACATAAACTACTTATGGATGCAACTAATAATATTGTGAAGAGAGAGCATGGCATCCTGTTTTGTGGGTGCCTGGGATGATGTGGGGCTGAGTTGAGGTAGATTGTCTGGACTTGGATAAATGGGGATTGTCCCTAAAAAGGGTGACTATGTATTCATACAGTCATAAAGATGTACAGCACGGAAACAAACCTTTTGGTCCAATTCATTTGGTAATTCATTGGCATGGATCGGGAATTGGTTCATGGGCAGAAAACAGTGAGTGGGGACTAAGGTTCTTTTTCAGGTTGATGACCAGTTGGGTTCCAGAGGGATTAGTGCTGGGACCGCAGCTATTTCCAATATATATTAATGACTTGGAAGAAGGAAGTGAATATACAGTAGCCCAATTTGTAGATGACAAGTTGCTAGAGGGATACAAACTGTTTACAGAGAGATGTAGATAATTGAATTAAGTGGCAGAAAATGTGGGAAAATGTAAAGTTCATCTTGGAAGCGAGAACAGAAGAACAGAGTCATATTTAAATGGAGAAAACCTGCAGACAGATGCAACAGAAAGGGACTTCAGGGTACTTGTACATTAAACCTAGACAGTGAGCACACAGCTGCAGCAAATATTCAGGAAGGCTAATGGAATGTTTGCCCTCATTTCAAGGATGTTGAGAGTATAAGAGTAAGGAAGTCTTACTGCAGCTGTACACACGCTGGGGACACTATGACTGAGAGCAGTTTTGGTCCTCTTTATTTAAGAAAATATATCATTTCATTGGTGACAGTTCATAGAAGGTTCTCATATGAAGGGATTGTCTCATGAGCAAAGGTTTAACAGGTTGGGACTCTGCTCACTTTAGTAGAATGAGAGGTGACCTTATTTGAACATATAGGATTCTTAAGGGCCTTGACAGGCTAAATGCTAAGAGGGTGTTTTCTCTCATCGAAGAGTCTTGGACCAGAGGGCATAGTCTCAGAATAAACGGTTGCCAATTTAAGGCTGAGGTGAGGAGGGATTTCTTCTCCTGAGGGGGTTGGAGTCTTTGAAACTTGTCACAGACAGCAATGGGGGGAAAATCCCTGTATATATTTAAACCTGAGGTAGGTAGGTTCTTGATCAATAGGGAAATCAAGGGTAATGATGGAGAAGGCTTGAGTGGGCCAAATGGCCTACTCTTCCTATTTCTTGTTGATAAAACAAGTAATTATGATGATACTCATTGGAGAGTAAAGAGAATGAATAGAATTGATTAGTCTTTATTGTCACATGTGCTCAAATGAGTGTAGTGAAAAGTTTGTAATGTCACCTCTCGGTGCCATCTTAGGTACAGCGTACCTAGTAACAGATACTTTAAGTGCTGTTACAGAATTGAAATAGTAAAAGAAATAGACTAGCATGGGAATACAGAGTTTGATAAGTCCAGATGATAGTAAAAAAGTATATTTAAAGGACTCAGAGGTAATATTAATGAAACATAGAATTCTGAGATCACTCTACAGGCTAGATGCAGTGCTAATGTTTATTCTCACTGAGAACTCTAAAACTAGTAGTCAGTTTAAAAATAAGATGTCTCCCACATTGGATAGATTAGACAGAATTTTGCCTCTCATCAGAGATGGTGGAGGCTGGATCTCTGAATTTATTCAAGGCTGAGTTAAACAGACTTTCAATCTGAAAGGGGGTGAAGGATTATGAGTGGCTGGCAGGAAAATAGAGTTAAGGCCACAATCACTTCAGCCGTGATATTATTGAATGGTGGAGTGCACTGAAGGAGCTGAGTGGTTTTCTTCTGCTTCTGATCTTATTTCCAGCCTGAAGCTCACATTGAGGATTGTAATGTGTATCAGGAGCAGGTTGGAATTTGCATTTGGATCTAAGGCTTAGGACAAACTGTGACAGAGGGTAATTAATGGTTAAGGTCTCATGAAACAACTTAAGGGTGTATGAGTTTTTGTTCAATTTGTTGACTTCCAATAGAAATCACTGAATAATTTGAATCCCAGTGATAGTGAGTCATGAAATTGTCTTTAATGTTGAAAAGGAAATGTTTGGTGGAGTTCTGTGATGAAATGGGACTTCTAAAGCTTATGGTTGCCTTTTATTTCTCTTGATTTCTGGTGTAGCAGAAACAGAAGGCCCTGTGGAGGAAGAGGTGGTTAGTACAGCCTCGGAGACCCCTGCTGCAACAAGCAGAAAAAGGACTGAATCTGAACACGGTGTGTTTATGAACAATGATACACTAATCATGTTGAGTATGAGCTGGATAGTTAAATAATGGCTTATAAATTGGGAAAACTGTCAGGAATAATTGGCACAGCCAATACATACTAGATTGTGACCTAACAATGGAAGAACCTAATGTTATATGCTTCTTTCGAGTATTATTTATGTATTTAATGCATTCACTGACATTCTGTAATGTTGGTGTTTGCTGTTTGCCAGACCCAAGCTGCCCTCTTTTCCCCTTTCCTTAGACATCCCAAGCTAGGCCTTCTCAGTCACCAAACCAAACCTTAATAAAGTACATTATGTGACAAAATAACCATCACAAAATGTAGCTCTAAACAATAAAGTTCAGAAGAGTTCAAAGCTCCGTCTTGAATGACCTCTGCTGGGATATTTAACAGAGGCCCCATCTTCTCTGACAGGTTGGTATGAAACGTCCCATGACATTATTGAAGAAAAGTAAGGGAGCACTCCTTGATGTCCTGGCAATATTTAGCCCATAATAATAACACAAACAGATTATTTTTGGGAGCTCGCCGCATGCAAATTGGTTGCCTTATTATTAGAATGACAACTCTTCAAAAATATTTAATTGGTTGTGAAGCACTTTGAAATGTATTTAATTGTGAAAGGTTAAATGCAAATCCATGTTTTTCCTTATCTCAAGTAATTTCATCATATGTCACTTAACTGTCCTTTTGAAAACCTCTAGAATGCACAGTGCCAAACAAGAGGATGAAGCTGAAGAAAGGAACCATGTTTCAAAGACACATTGGCACAATTATCAACACCTTTATGGACTATCAGAGGAAAGCTGAAGAGAGGTTCTACAAATGGGAGGAAGAGAGGCGAAGAGAGGAGCGTGAGCATGAGCTGCGGATTATCCAACTATTGCTCGATCATTCCAGATCCTCAATGATTCAGACATCTCAGACACCAGATTACATGAGATCACTGCACAGCCAGAACACCAATGTGTTCACCCCTCCTCCCTCAAACAATTAACATTCAAGATCTTTTTTAATAATTTAAATTATTTGCTGTTGATGGTGCACTGTTGTAACAGCCAATGTTAGTCAGGACCAATTAAGTTGCCATTTCCCAGATTTGCTCCCATATTGCCAGCTCTTATGCATCCAAGTCTTAACAGGAAGATGAAGTGAAAGGATGGTGACAGTGTTTATGAAAGAAAATATCCCCAGTAATTGCACTATGCGCCAACCAAAACAAGCCAAGTAGGTCCCAGATTCTATCGACAGGTGATGCTCCATTAAATGAACTTAATATTGGTGGTGTTAGAATTGACTTATCCAAGCTTTGTGTGAGCATCTGTGTGTATGTATGTGTGCGCATATTTGGGTTTAGCTGGTGAAGTCCCCTTCCCACAGTCAAAAGGTTGACTGTCGCGACTTGGTGTCTCGGCTCAGCAGGACTGGAAGCTGTTTCCACCTGGAATTGTATCCCAGCAAATCAACACAGGAAAAAATATTAATTGTAGAAAAAACAAACAATGGAAAGGTAAGTTGATAGCATCTAATAAAGGATACATTTTGGGATGGGACTATTCCTCGGAATGTGCTCCAACGATGAAAAGTCTCACTTTAAAATGTTAACCTGACTTCTCAAATGCAGATTCACATTCAACACTTCCACCATTAATTTTTAAAAGTTCATGTTTAGCTGCTGTTTGACTCAGTGAAGCTGTGGTTTTAAAATGTATTGGGGAACCGGGACAGTTTCCTGAACTGCAAAGGATGAAGAGGGGCATTATGTTACAGGATTAATCGATGTCCTATATAAATTATCAAATTGTTTTAGCTCTGTGAGAATACTTTCTTACTGGGACATGATGTGCTTCAAGTGAGAGCAATCTAATATCTCAGCGAGTACCTATACCTTGTGCTATGTTACTGAGCCAGTCAGAAAAGCCGCAGAGTAGCAATATTTCAGTTTGATTTCCTGTCAATACTGAATTCATCTATGGTCTTTGTGGGTCAATTTGCCTCTTTCGGGAGAAAAGATCATTCCATTGATAACCTGATTATTATCAAGATGCAAAATATGTATGGCTTGGGTGAGAAGAGGCTTAGGTTTAGCTCTGTTGGTATCATTGTTGAATCCCTTGCCTTTACAAGTTAGTCCAGTTATTTAGGTGAAGAACTATACTGGCACCATAGAACCATCCCCCAGCAAGAATCAGACGATGGAGGAAAACTAAAACAAGAGAAGTATTTCCAAGAATATTATTTTTCTTTAATACTGACTAAATTAAATAGTTCACTGTATAATAATGGCAAATCTTAAACCTTGTCTGCAAAAGCTGGTGGTGGATGAAAAGCATCATGGGTAGTTAATATAGGTGAACCTCTCTTTCTTATTTTGGGATCAAGCAATTGGTTTTACATGGAGACATTCCCTTATGTTATGAAGACCATTATGTTTTCAGCAAACAACTACTGGAGTCTTTAAAAATCATTTATCATAACACATTATGAAGCAGTAACTGTCCTAATAATGCATTGCAAGATCTAACCTTGTAGTATTGCACATATCATTTGATGCTGTATCAGTGAGTTCTTTCATCAAAATGCTTTTATCATACATTTTCCTGTCACTCAAGTAAAGAAAACAGTAAAACCAACAGTCATATGTTTTATTAAAAAAATGAGTCAAATGTTTGTTCTATGTGAGCTAATGCATCTGATTGTTGATGGATTTGTTGATAGCCATTCTCCTTGTTTACTCAGCACTGATTTGTTTAAGTATACTTAGATAATAATATCAATCTTTGCATTTATTAAATTGTCATATTTAACAATGTCAGTGAAAGGGGAACAATTCAGAAAAAGCCCTGCGTCCTACTAATAACAGTAAAACAAAGCTTATTAAATTTTTGAAAGTATTGGATGAGGGAGGAATGTTAACCGGAACTCCAATTTCTTTGTGTTTCTGAACAGACTGGCAGGTCCTTGTATTTACATCTCAGAAAGCACCTCCAATAATGCAACATTGGAGGGTTGCACAGATTATGCACACTAGATGTAGTGGAATTGAATTCATAAGGTGTCAGAATCTTTGTTTAGCTTCCGAAATAAACCTGTACACGTGAAATTGATCCACCGGCTCCTCTGTAAAATTGGAGGTCCTAGCTCTGTTTTACAATTCATATTTCTGGAAAGTTACTTGAGCAGCAGCTAGCACAGCAAATGTTTTTAATGGAGGAAAATGAAAACGTGATGTTTTCTTTTGGTTAGTTAGGAGATTGGTCCTTGAACAAACTGTTTCAAAGAAATTGAGATTAATGCATGGTTACTTAATCTTCAACTAATCTTGGCTGTCAGATTTACCTTTAAATCTAGCTGGGATAGTCATAATTAGAGACACAAAAGCGACCCATGAATAAGAAACACAAACTGAGTGACTACTAACACATTGATTCAGGAAAAGTGACATTTCTAATGTTTTTTTAAAAAAACTGTCCTATTTTGGCTAAGAATAATTGTCACCAAAATCTAGTCCTCAAATATTGCTGAATAGTATTTATTTGGATTCCTTGGGTAAAAAGGCATGCAGTTTGGAGCATATTTGGAGCCCTCCATGTGCCTTGGGCACAAGAATAGGGTTCCCAGTGGACATAAGTAAAAAAACTGATAGTAAATTTATATCTTTTCAAATTGGATGTTGGTTCAGTCATTATATTCGTTTATAAAGGCCCATTTGTAAACTTTGTTTTTCAGACAATATTCTTGTATGACAATTAAAAAAAGGCCTTTCTAATAAATTTTAATTAACATCCTGTCGCAACATCTAAGCCACAGAAAAGGACTGCAGGCATGCTTTCTGTTAGGGAGAAATAAATAGAAAAATATTGAGAAGCACCATCTACACTAAGACCGGCATAATCAAGAATTTCTTTCATTGCTAAAACCAGTCATGATGGAATGTTTAGCAGGGTAAATAGTGACTGAAATAAAGTAGAGTGTGTTGAAAAAAACTGACATCTGTACTCTCTGATCTTGCTTTCCCTGATGTTGAATAAATTGCACTTAGCAAATAATTTTTGCCCTACCCTCTGAATTTTGAGTTCAGTGTGATGTTGAACATTTCTTTCTTGCATTTGTGTTCATTTTTTTTCTGGGCAGGGCTCCTCCCTGAGACATGAGGTCCATTTCATCAATCTCCAATATTTTCACTTCACTTTTGAACTCTTACCTGTTCTAGTTCTTTTAATTGTAAACTGTTGACATAACATTGGCCACCTTAATTTCTCCACTCCCCTCATTCACTCTAACCTGTTCTCCCTCTGAACTTATTGCATTCTCATTTTGAAGAGTCATTTTTGACTCAAAACATTAACTCTGTTTCATTCTCCACAGATGATGTAAGACCTGTTGTTTATCTAATACTTCGATTTTTTTTTGTGAGGTTTCCAACATCTTGAATATTTTGCTTTTATTTTAGTGACTATCAATGTGTTCAGTCCACTATTGAATGTTCATGGGCTTGAACACAGACTTTCTGGCTCAGGGTAAAGGGGCACTATCCACTAAACCACAAAGATCTCGTCACTCAAGTATTATCAAAATAAACCGGGAAATAGTCGAGGGTAATATATTTAATGTCAGTTAAATTCCCCAAAGACTCAGTGGGTAAAGCCATAGATCTGAGGATCCCATTGTACATCATGCTGATCTTTTAGCCTTTCATTTACTTTAAGTAGGTTCTGCACAAAAATAAAAGTGGAATGGCAAGTGGGAGAGATGACACAAGACTGGTGAGGGATGTAGACAGGTTAAGTGAGTGGGCACAAATTTGGCAGCTGGAATATGTGGGGAAATGTGAGTCATGCACTTTGGGAGGAATAATAAGAGAGCTGAATATTATTTTAATAGAAAAAGACTACAGTAGGCTTCAGAATAGAAGGATTTCAGAGTCCTCATCCATGAATTACAGAAAGTAAGCATTCAGATTCAGCAGGTAATAGGGAAAAAATTTGGAACATTGGCCTTTAATTCAAAGGGAATGGAGTAAAAAACATTAGGGAGCTTTTGCTAAAACTAGTCAGACCACAGCTGGAATACTGTAAACAATTTTGGGTCGCTTCTCTAAGGAAACATATATTGGATGAGAGGCAGTCTAGAAAAGATACCAGATGGGAAAGGACTGTCTTATGAGGAGAGGTTGAGAAGATTTGCCCTATACTCATTGGAAGATAGAAGAATGGGAGGTGATCTTTTGAAACTGAAGATTCTTCAAGGACCTGACAGGGTAGATGTGGGAAAGCTGTTCCCTGTTGTGAGAGAGTCTTAAGACCAGAGGGCATAATCTGAGAGTAGGGGGAATCACACATTTAAGACAGAGCTAAGGGGGAATTTCTTCTCCCAGAGGGTTGTGAGTCTGTGAAATTCTTTACCACCAACGTATATATATTGTTTTGAGATTCAAATCTCTTGGTTATGCCTTTTTTTAAATCCCCCACACGACTGCCAAACAACAGTGATGCTTATTTCTCCCCAGTACCCATGTCCTGTGCGTGTAGGTGCAGGGTCACAGTGAAGAAACATGGAGTGCAGAAAACTTTATTGGTGTTCCACTACCAAGAAAAGAAAACACCCGAGTGGCCAGTGACAAGCAGTGCCCTTCTTTTCAAGGGCAATGCCTACTTGAACGAAAAAGTGAAGGGGCGACCTCAAAAATAGATTGAGATAGGGTCATTCAGAATATTCAAGGCTGAGATAAACAAATTTTTAATCAATTACAGAATTATGGTCAAGGGGAAAAGACATGAAAGTGAAGTTTAAGATGCGACGTCAAATCAGCCATGGATGTAGGTTTGCTCACTGAGCTGGAAGGTTTATTTCCAGACATTTGGTAACATCTTCAGTGGGCCTCAGGCAAAGCAATGCTGAAAATTCCTGCTTTCTATTTATATGTTTCGGTTTCTTTGGGTTGGTGATGTAATTTCCTGTGGTGATGTTATTTCCTGTGGTGAAGTCATTTCCTGTACTTTTTTCCCAGGAGGTGGTAGATGGGGTCTAACTCGATGTGTTTGTTGATAGAGTTCTGGTTGCATTTCCATGCTTATAGGAATTCTTGTGCGTGTCTTTGTTTGGCTTGTCCTAGGATGGATGTGTTGTCGAAATGGGGTCCTTCCTCATCTGTATGTGAGGATACTAGTGAGAGAGGGTCATGTCTTTTTGTGGCTAGTTGGTGTTCATGTATCCTGATGGCTAGTTTTCTGCATGTTTGTCCAATGCAGTGTTTGTTACAGTCCTTGCACAGTATTTTGTAAATGACATTAGTTTTGCTCGTTGTCTGAATAGGGTCTTTCAAGTTCAGTAGCTGCTGTTTTAGTGTGTTGGTAGGTTTGTGGGCTACCATGATTGGACAAACAGGCAGAAAACTAGCCACCAGAATACATAAACACCAACTAGCCACAAAAAGACATGACCCTGTCTCACTAGTATCCTTATGTATGGATGAGGAAGGACACCACTTTGACTGGGACAACACATCCATCCTAGGACATGCCAAACAAAGACATGCACGAGAATTCCTATAAACGTGGCATTCCAACTGGAACTCGATCAACAAAAACATCGAGTTATACCCCATCCACCACCCCCTGAGAAAAGGAACAGGAAGTGACTTCACCACAGGCAATGACATCACCAACCCAAACAAACCCAAACATATAGTAGAAAGCAGGAATTTTCAACATTGCTTTGCCTGAGGCCCACTGAAAATGTTACTGATTAGGGTAACGAAACATCTGGAAATGAACCTTGCAGCTCAGTGAGCAAACCTACATCCAAAACCTCAACCTGAGCTACAAATCTTCTCAAACTCACTAAATCAGCCATAATCTCATTGAATTGTGGATCTGACTCAATGGGCTGAAATACCTATTACTGCTATTATGTCTTGGCAAGTGTAAATATATGGCTTACTTGTAAATATACGGCTGGCTGCGACTGTAAATATACTCGGCATTCGGAAGCCTTTGGGGATGCTCCATTATGCGCGCGCGTAGAACAAGGTCACGTGGTGCTCTGCTCCGTTGCAAAACAGGGTCACGTGATGCTGTTTCACGCGCCGGAGGCGTGCAGGGAGGTCACATGATGCTCTGTTTCACGTGCCAGAGGTGTGCAGGGAGGTCATGTGATGCTCTGTTTCACACGCCGGAGGCGTGCAAGGAGGTCACGTGGTCCTCCGTTTCGTGGGCAAAACAAGGTCACGTGGTCCTCCGTTTCGTGGGCAAAACAAGGTCACGTGGTCCTCCGTTTCGCGGGCAAAACAAGGTCACGTGGTCCTCCGTTTCGTGGGCAAAACAAGGTCACGTGATCCTCTGTTTCGCGGGCAAAACAAGGTCACGTGGGTTCGACATCCGGGAACGCAAGGAGGCGGAGAATGGAGTCAGATCAACAGCCAATCAGAAGATAATCCCACCTCAGTGATTGCATGACGTTGTTTATTATATAAAAAGACTGGATCAGGGACAGAAGGCAGTGGGATTTACCCAGAGCTCTGTATGCTTTATCCACTTACTGCTAAAATAAACTAAAAGTGTGAGACCGAATATCTTCTATTGCTTCATTTAAAGAACAGGCTCACACATAGAAGAAAGTAAGTTGGTAGTTTGAGCCAAAGTCCGACACAAGAAAGTCTCAGTTAGATCTTAGCGCAGTTTGGAGATGTTGACAGCTTTGTTCGGTCCATGACCCTATGTCAAAATAGCCATTCAAGTTGGACTCGAGCTGCTGAAACAGGATGGCATGTGCGAAGAATTCTACGTCTCCTCGCCCAGCCCCTAACTTCATGTCACTCTATATGCTGAACCGTTCCTGAAGAAACTATTCCAAACACTTGCTTCGTTACATGGCTCGGGGCATGTTATTAAAATTAAACACAAATCCATTGGAATTACTTTCGTTATTAGAAAGTTTTAAACTGTTTTCAAATATTCACAGCAAAGCAATCTGCTGCCCGCTTTGTGACCCCACCCACATCGTGTTTTAGTACTGAGGTGATTTCCGTGTACAAAAGGGAGGGTTTGTGCTGCTTGTTGATTTTCCCCTTGGGCACCGATTGGAAGGCGAGGCCCTGACCGGTTGCAGCAGGCCCAGGAAAGTTAGGAGATTGCTCTGGGACTCTCGGTGAGTGGCCAGAGTTTGCATTTGCGGGTTTATTTGAGAATGCAGGAATGGCTCAAACCAAACTTGATTGCAGGAAATAGCTGAGAACTGCAAGTAACCGTTTGATTAATCCTATGTAACAAACTCTGAGCTTTGTCCCGTTAGAATGAGACGGGGCGCTTTGCGCGAGCAGTCTCTACTATTCTCGCAAATGTTTACACTTTAGAAGCTTTCGTTGTCCGAGCGAAGTCTGAAGCTGGGAACCTTTATTTCCTGATTGGAGTAAGTGTAATCTTTTGTTTTTGACAACGAGCAGCGGGCTAGGGGAGGTTTCTTGAGGCTTTAAGGTCGGAACTTTGGTTGGATTTGAACTTCAATGGTACATTGAAAGCCAGATCTGCAAAATAAATAACGAGAAAAGGAGTCGGGGCTTCCGCAAAGTAAATCTGATCAATTTAGGTTATAGTCAGGCAGAGACTGATAACTTCCAGTTTACCCCTCAACCTGGGCAATTTAATGAGCCACATGTCAAGCGGGGATAAGTTTCTGCAAAACAATAATTTCGATCTTGTAGCATTTCTCACCTAAAAGAATTGACAAACAGCTTTAACAGGAGAGGTGAAAATTCCAAAGAGGGAAAAAATGGAGAATTGAATTTTCTTTTCTACCTCATACCCCCACGCGGCCACCCCAAGATTAGACAAAAGTTGGGATGCTTCAGTCCAGTGAAAGGAGGCAAAATCTGGTTTATGGGACGAGGTAGTTCGAGGGGGATGAAGTGAAGCAGCAGTTGGTGATAATTATATCATAAAGTTTAGGGTCTTCAATGGAAAAGATGCAAACTAAAACGAAAATAACTCACTGGGAAAAACCTATTTCAACTAAGTGAGAATGGATCTAATCCAAATGATAACCACCTGATGAAGGAGCAGTGCTCTGAAAGCTAGTGCTTCCAAATAAACATATTAGACTATAATCTGGTGTTGTGTGGTTTTTAACTCTAATCCAAACAAAAAGGGATCAAAGACTGGCAGCCAAACTGCAACTGAACAACAGACTATTAGCAAAGACATAGCACTCTGGATGATGAAAAAGATAGGGATTAAACTGAAACAGAAAAGGTGCACTTGTGGCAGATTAGGTGGATAATCTAAATGAGAACCAATCTGAAGAAAGAAGTTTCAGGGGATTTAAAATAAGAGAAGCAAAGACTAAGTACAAGAATAGACAGGTGACCAACATAAAAGCAAATCCCAAAGTCTTCTAGAGAAATATAAGTAAAAGGAGGAGCGGGACTAATTAGAAATCAAAAAGGGGATTTATATTGAGGTAAAAGGCATGGCTGAAGTATTAAACAAATACTTTGCATCTGTGTTAACCAAGGAAGATGAGGTCATCCAGGTCCTGGTGAAAGGAAAGGTAGTTAAAACACTTTCTCAGGCATTAAAATTGATGCGGAGGCTTTTTTTTTGTTGTTGTTTTTTAAGTTGATAAGAAACCAAGCACATGAGATGTATTCAGAGCCATTGAGAGAAGTAAGAGGAGAAGTTGCAGAGGCACTGATCATAATTTTCCAATCTGTCTTAGAGTCAGGGATGTTGCTAGTGAACTCAAGAATTGCATATTTTATAACCCTATTCAAAAAAGGCTGTGAAGATATACCCAGCAACTAACTTAAGTTCCTCATCTCTGGAACATTCTTGTGGATCTTGTCTACACACTCTCTACCATCTTCTCATCCTTCCTGAAGTCCAGAACTGGACTCAGTACTTCAGTTAAGGCCACATTAGTGTTTGATACTGGTTTGACATAACGTCCTTGCCTTTATTGATAAAGCCAGGACTCCTCATGCTTTATTAAGTGTGCTGTCAATGAGTCTTGCCAATAATTTATAAAATACACCTAGTCCCTTTCTTGCACCTCCTTTAGAATTGTATCTTTTGTTCTATGTTATTATCACCATGTTCTTCCTACAAAAATTAATCACCTTACACTTCTCTGCAATAAATTTAATCTGCCACATGTTCATGCCCTTTTGACACTACTTTTCTCATGAGTTTCAGTACTTAGAAATTTAAGCGATCCACATGTGACCTAGGCACCAAGATCTAGCACATTAACATATAATGAGAAAGAGCTGGGATTCCAACACCAATACCTAGAAAACTCTACTACAAACTCCATTCTAAAAAATCATTCACCACTCTTTCTTTCCTGTCACTCAGCCTATTTATATCAATATTACTATTGTATCTTTTACAACTAACTTTATTTACAAAACTGCTGCATGGCACTTTATCAGATGCGTTCTGGAATTCATATACACCACATCAACAACACTACCCTCAACAATTCTCTCTGTTATTTGAAAAAACTCAAGCAAGTTAGTTAGTCTTGGTTTGACCTTAAGTCCATCCTGGCTTGCCTTCAAAAACCTGCATTTTCCTTATTGACCATTAATTTTTCCCCAAATGATCATTTTTTAAAAAACTTGCCCTCCACGAATTTAGATTGACTGGCTGGTAGTTGCTGGTTTTATCTTCACAACCTTTTTTGAATAAGATTGTAAAATATTTGCAATTCTTGAATTTGCTGGCATCATCCCTGAGTCTAAGAAAAATTGGAACATTCTGGTCAGTGTTTCTGCAATTTCTCCTCTCACTTCCCTCAGTTAACTTGGGTGTAACTCACCCCGGCATGGTTATTTAATAACAAACAAAAAATGAAACATGCTCCTCGTCAATTTTAAATTCTTGAAGTGAAAAGTTTGGAGAAATTGGGACTGTTCTCCTTGGAGAAGAGGAAATTGACAGGAAATTAGATGAGAATTATTCAAAACCTTGAGGGATATGGACAGAGTAGATGCGAAACTGTTCCCAATACTGGAAGGATTGAGAACCAGAGGGCACAGTTTTAAGATAGTAGGCCAAAGAAATAATGGCGACATGAGAAAAAAACATTTTTACAGTGGTTTTGTATTCAAAAAAGTGTCAATTCTTTCGTGCTATGTCTCACAGCAGATGTGTGATTTCCCTTTTAAGGTATGTGTTCAAGAATTCATCACTGTATCATTGGATAATAGTATACAGTTTCAAGTCTCCATCTTACTGAGCTTGGCCTCTTGCAGCATGACATGCTAAGTGAAGCAAACTACAGTACATCCAAATTATTTGGCTTCAGTCCAGACATGCAAGTACCTATGATTGTAATGTACCTGTGATTGTAACCTACCTGTGTAAATACCCAGAGCTGTAATAGAAGTTCATTTAATTTTGCAGTACTATGTGACTCATGTCTTATCCTTGTGTTATGAGAACTAGCGTGAGTTTAATAGCATGCTAATGGCAGATCATCAGTATGTCGCACCATCTCATGTTAAATACCTGTTCAGTCCCTTCACTCTGTGCCTGCAAAAGTGCATATTATTATGGAAATTGGGGATGGGAGAATAAGAGGAATAAGTTATTAGATTTAAATTTCAGAAATGTTTTCTTCTCATTTAGATGCCACATGCAATATGTCAGATTATGAAGATGACCCTGCAGTATTTTCCAGTGACACATTGCCTTCTGACCTTCGTTTTATGGCAACAGTTGCCAATGGATACCTTGGCACGAGAGTGTATGGTGATGTAATGCATATTAATGGGATATATAATGGTGCAAATGGTGACTGCTGTCGGGCAGATGTACCATCTACTGTTAATGCCAGACTGACCATACCCGATGAGAGAACTTTTAAAGAAACCTACACCTTGAACACAAGGATAGGTAAAAGAAATCTATTTCCTTATAATTTTTAAAATTTACAAATGCTTTTTCAAAGACTGTCTGTCTCATGCAGGTTTTATTTGCAGATAGCTAGCGCCTAACACTAATATCATTGCTTTTGTGTCAATGTTTCTATTTATCAAGTGTGAAATATATGTCCTGCAGAAACAGATCCTTGCCATTTTGACTCCGAATACACCATCCAAGATTAAGTGCAAAATAGTAAGATATAGAATAAAGTTTCTTTTGCAGATAAAACAATGTTTTAGCCCAGACTTGAGTGTGACATTTTAAAATCTGAATTACGCACCAGCTAGTTCGTTTGAGATTAACAAATTACAGTTAGATCTGTAACTTTTTTTTTTACAAACAATAGATGGACAATTTAGGCCTTGGTCTAGATTAGATGGGGCTGGAAAAGCACAGCAGGTCAGGCAGCATCCATGGAGCAGAAATAGGTTGTTCTGCCTTTCCCCCTGTCAGGAATATATCTTAAATGTAGCCAAATCATCTCCCTTTTAAAAATGTACTGTCCTGCTGCAGCATAACATAAGACCGAGACACAATCATGCCAACATTTTCATCTTATGTCTACAGCAGGGATCACATGAGACTCAAGGCAAACTGAAGGAACAATGTCTCATCTTTGCCTGGGCACCATCGAGCCTTCAGGATTCAGCATTGAGTTTAACAATTTCAGAACGTGAATGCTCTCTCCATTGTTCATTCCCTACCTGTGTACCCCTAGTCTTGTCCTCCATGATCTGTTCCCAGCACAGCCAACTGGTTTTCAAACAATTACACTTTTCATTAGCATCCCACTTATCTATAATCTCTGTCTGTCTCTTTCTCTCCACCCCCCCTCTTCCCTTATCATTAACAATCTCTTCGTTTACCTATCCCTGTATTTTCTCTTTGTTTCTCTAGGCTGTTTTTTGTAAAAAAATACATGTTAACTGTTTCTCTGCCTACATTTCTTACAGCTAAAATAACCTATATGGTGGTTGCTTTTCCAGGACGCAAGTTTCTAAAATTCCTCTCACTAGTTGCATAATGATTGCTGCTTTCCTTTCCCTAGGTGTGTTTAGCTATATCATAGAGACACAGAATTTCAGGATGATCCAGCAGATATTTGCCCATCGCACTCAGATTCATCTCATGGTTCTCATCATAACTTTGGAGCGATTAACCACTTCCAAGGAGCAGTGCACAGTCCAAATAAAATCGTCATTTGCTCCCCACAGCCAGAATATTGACTTTGTGAGTGGACCAGACTTCATGGGAGCAAAGTAAGGATCAGATCTCTGATTCTTGATGTCATATGTTGGTGCTTAGGGCAACAAAGTTTATACGTTTAGTGTTATTGAGATAAAAGTTCCTTTCTTTTTTCCTATTGGAGTTGTTGAGGTTTTGTTTTATGGTATTGTCAGTGTGCCAATAGAGACAGCTCAATCTCAGAGGGCTGTTTGAATGTAAGGACAGGGCTATATGCATGTTGTCATAGTCGTGTCTTCAATATCTTGCCTGATCATTCTTCTCCCTTGCATAACTCATTTGGACTTTCTTATGTTGCTTATTTTTTTCCCTTTAACTATAATTGCTAACAATATTCTCTTGCTGTCTCTTAGGGTGAACTACTTCTTTAAACTGCCACCCTCTCGTTTCAAACTTCATCCATTTTATAATATTGATACCCTTATATTTTGTTTTCACTAAAGTATGACTTTGCTCTTTATATTTTTCTGTATGCATGCAGTTGAAAATCTTTGGACAGCTTCATAGCAAAAATTCAGATGAAGCTGCCATTTAGTTTATCCGACACCACCCATGCAGAAATACGTTGTTCGTAACATCTAAAACAGATAATGAATGATTCCACTGTCTTGCACCCATTGTTTTTTTTTTCTGGCAATCCAATTTTGTATGTTGAATTGGCGATTGGGAGAAAATTTCTAAATACTGAGATTATATTATAAACAGCATTATACATTGTTATATTTTAATCAATATAAATTGCTAGCTTCCAATTTTGGAACCTTGGCTCCTGAAGATGCTAACTTTTCCTGAGGTACTTAAGCAAGCGTGTGTGTAACTAATATCGGCAAGCCCGTTAACTGTGGTGATTTACAGAAGATTCAAAGTCAATCTTCACCCTTGTCAACATGTAAGAGCAATAATCACCAGGACAGAAAACATTGGCTAATTTTTATTCACCCTCACTCCACCCCAGTATGTTGGGGATGGGAACCTTCCATTCATCCACCATCAGATTATTAGACAAGTTGTAGAAACCCCAGAAGAAATGTCATAAATGTAGCTTGATCTATTTGTAAAGGTTCATGTTGCTTTTCTGCTGAAGTTACAGAATCCCCACTTTGGAAATTCAGCCCCAATGTGTTGGCTGCCTGGGTTGACCATAGAAGCAGTGTGGTTTAGTTGTTTGTCTCATAGAGTCATAAAGTCATAGAGATGTACAGCACAGAAACAGACCCTTCAGTCCAACCCGTCCATGCCGACCAGATATCCCAACCTGATCTCGTCTCACCTGCCAGCACCCGGCCCATATCCCTCCAAACCCCTCCTATTCATATACCCATCCAAATGCCTCTTAAATGTTGCAATTGTACCACCCTCCACCACTTCCTCTGGTAGCTCATTCCATACATGTAGCACCCTCTGAGTGAAAAAGTTGCCCCTTCGGTCTCTTTTATATCTTTCCCCTCTCACTCTAAACCTATGCCCTCTAGTTCTGGACTCCACAACCCCAGGGAAAAGACTTTGTCTATTTATTCTATCCATGCCCCTCATGATTTTATAAACCTCTATAAGGTCATCCCTCAGCCTCTGACATTCCAGGGAAAAATGCCTCTCCCTATAGCCAAATCCTCCAACCCTGGCAACATCCTTGTAAATCTTTTCTGAACCCTTTCAAGTTTCACACCATCTTTCCGATAGGAAGGAGACCAGAATTGCACGCAATATTCCAACAGTGGCCAAACCTAAGTCCTGTCCAGCTGCAAAGTGACCTCCCAACTCCTGTACTCAATACTCTGACCAAGAAAGGAAAGCATACCAAATGCTTTCTTCACTATCTTATCTACTTGCACTCCAAGGTCTCTTTGTTCAGTAACACTCCCAAGGACCTTAGCATTAAATGTATACGTCCTGCTAAGATTTGCTTTCCCAAAATGCAGCACCTCACATTTATCTAAATTAAACTCCATCTGCCACTTCTCAGCCCGTTGACCCATTTGATCAAGATCCTGTTGTAATCCGAGGTAACCTTCTTCGCTGTCCACTACACCTCCAATTTTGGTGTCATCAGCAAACTTACTAATTTATAACTCTTATGCTCACATCCAAATCATTTATATAAATGATGATAGTCGTGGACCCAGATCCTTGTGGCACTCCACTGGTCACAGGCCTCCGGTCTGAAAAACAACCCTCCACCACCATCCTCTGTCTTCTACATTTGATCCAGTTCTATATCCAAATAGTGAGTTCTCCCTGTATTCTGTGAGATCTAGCCTTGCTCACCAGTCTCCCATGGGGAACCTTGTCAAACGCCTTACTGAAGTCCATATAGATCACATCTACTACTCTGCCCTCATCAATCCTTTTTGTTACTTCTTCAAAAAACTCAATCAAGTTTGTGAGACATGATTTCCCACGCATAAAGCCATGTTGACTATCCGTAATCAGTCCTTGCCTTTCCAAATACACGTACATCCTGTCCCTCAGGATTCCCTCCAACAACTTGCCCTCCACTGACGTCAGGCTCACTGGTCTATAGTTCCCTGGCTTGTCCTTACCATCCTTCTTAAACAGTGACACCACGTTAGCCAACCGCAGGTCTTCCGGCACCTCACCTGTGACTATTGATGATACAAATATCTCAGTAAGAGGCCCAGCAATCACTTCTCTAGCTTCCCACAGAGTTCTAGGATACACCTGATCAGGTCCTAGGGATTTATCCACATTTATGCATTTCCAGACATCCAGCGCTTCCTCCACTGTAATTGGACATTTTTCAAGATGTCACTATCTATTTCCCTACATTCTATATCTTCCATGTCCTTTTCCACAGTAAATAATGATGCAAAATACTCGTTTAATATCTGCCCCATTCCTGTAGCTCCACAAAAAGGCTGCCTTGCTGATCTTTGAGGGGCCCTATTCTCTCCCTAGTTACCCTTTTGTCTTTAATGTATTTGTAAAAACTCTTTGGATTCTCCTTAACTCTCTTTGCCAAAGCTATCTCATGTCCCCTTTTTGCCCTTCTGATTTCTTTCTTAAGTATACTTTTACTGCTTTTATACGGTAAGAATTCACTTGACCTATCCTGTTTATACCTGATATGCTTCCTTCTTTTTCTTAACCAAACCCTCAATTTCTTTAGTCATCCAGCATTCCCTACACCTAGCGGCCTTTCCTTTCACCCTAACAGGAATATACTGTCTCTGGACTCTCATTATCTCATTTCTGAAGGCTTCCCATTTTCCAGACATTCCTTTACCTGCGAACATCTGCGCCCAATCAGCTTTTGAAAGTTCTTGCCTAATACCGTCAAAATTGGCCTTCCTCCAATTTAGAACTTCAACTTTTAGATCTGATCTATCCTTTTCTATCACTATTTTAAAACTAATAGAATTATGGTCACTGGCCCCAAAATGCTCCCCCACTGACACCTCAGTCATGTGCCCTGCCTTATTTCCCAAGAGTAGGTCAGGTTTTGCACCTTCTCTCGTAGGTACATCCACATACTGAATCAGAAAACTTTCTTGTATACACTTAACAAATTCTTCTCCATCTGAACCCTTAACACTATTGCAGTCCCAGTCTATGTTTGGAATGTTAAAATCCCCTACCATAATCACCCT
Source organism: Chiloscyllium plagiosum (assembly GCF_037043375.1). Classification (NCBI taxonomy): domain Eukaryota; kingdom Metazoa; phylum Chordata; class Chondrichthyes; order Orectolobiformes; family Hemiscylliidae; genus Chiloscyllium; species Chiloscyllium plagiosum. Next base: position 54,242,928 of record NW_028270156.1, on the reverse strand, counting down.
ATTATTCTTACAGATAACTGAGATCTCCTTACAAATTTGTTTCTCAATTTCCCTCTGACTCTTAGGGGGTTTATAATACAATCCCAATAATGAGATCATTCCTTTCTTATTTCTCAGTTCCACCCAAATATCTCCCCTGGATGTATTTCCAGGAATATCCTCCCTCAGTACAGCTGTAATTCTATCCCTTATCAAAATCGCCACATACCCTCCTCTCTTGCCTCCCTTTCTGTCCTTCCTGTAGCATTTGAATCCTGGAACATTAAGCTGCCAGTACTGTCCATCCCTGAGCCATGTTTCTGTAATTGCTATGGTATCCCAGCCCCATGTTTCTAACCATGCCCTGAGTTTATCTGTCTTCCCTGTTATGGCTCTTGCATTGAAATAAATGCAGTTTAATTTATCAGTCCTACCTGTTCTCTGCTTTGTCCCTGACTGTTTGACTTGCCCTTGTTCTCAACTGTACCAGTCCCTGAGTCCCATTCCCCCATCTTACTAGTTTAAATCCTCCCGAGCAAATATCCCTGTGAGTATATTGACCCCCTTCAAATTTAGGTGCAATCCGTCCTTCTTGTGCAGGTCACTTCTACCCCAAAACAGCTTCCAATGATCCAAAAATGTGAATCCTTCTCCCATACACCAGCTCCTCAGCCATGCATTCATCTGCTCTATCCTCCTATTCCTACCCTCACTAGCTCACAGCACCAGAAGTAATCCAGATATTCCTACTCTCGAGGACCTCCTTTTTAAATTCCTGCCTAATTGTCTGTAATCTCCCTTCAGAATCTCAACCTTTTCCCTTCCAATGTCATTGGTTCCAGTGTGTACAATGACATCCTGCTGGTCCCTCTCCCCCCTGAGAACATTCTGCACTCTCTCTGAGACATCCTTGATCCTGGCACCAGGGAAGCAACACACCATTCTGATTTTTCGCTGCTATCCGCAGAAATGTCTGTCTGTGCCTCGGATTAGAGAGTCCTCTAACACAATTGATCGCTTGGAACCTGACGTACCTCTCATTACATTAGAGCCAGTCTCGATACCAGAAACTTGGCTGTTCATTCTACGTACCCGAGTGTCCATCACCCCCTACATTTTCCAAAACAGCATACTTGTTTGAAATGGGGATAGCCACAGAAGACTCCTGCACTACTTGCCTACCTCTCTTACCTTTCCTGGAGTTAATCCATCTATGTGACCGTATCTGAGACTTTTCCCCCTTCCTATAACTGCTGTCCATCACATCCCCTTGCTCTTGTAAATTCCTCATTGCCTCTAACTGCCTCTCCAACTGATATATTTGAACTGATAGGATTCATAACCAATGGCATTTATTGCAGATATAATCCTCAGTAACCCATAAACTCTCCCTAAACTCCCACATCTGACAAGAAGAGCATATCACTCTACTAAGGGCCATTTTTGCTTCTTTCAATCTACAGACCCAGACAATAGGACTGTCTTATTCCTCTACAAAACACTGCTCCAGGTTAAATTTATACTTATGGCTTATAACTTAAGTTTAATCAAGAGACATAGCTCAATAAAACATATAATCAAGAAAGAACCCACTCTGCTCACTACTGCAGACTTATTTTAAGGCCACGCTTAAAATCCACTTATCTGCTTCTGTGTTGTGACCTTTCCCAAACAAGTTCCTCCAAGATCAGTTGTGAATTTCACTGTTTTTTTAATTTTCCCAGGCGCACTCCGCAGTCCAGCAATACATGAATTCAACAAAGGCAGTAACTGCAAACTCTGTCAGTTAGCAATGTGGGTTTCTTTCTCTCTCTCTCCTGCACTGACCTCACCATGTGCTTCCTTTGTCTGTTCTTCTCCCTTTTAAAACTGCTGTTGTTCTGACTTTTTTTTCTGCAAAGTTCCAAAACAATGCAAAAGCACATAAAACATTAATTGATGTTCCTGGAATTCAAGGAAATCACCTCCAACACTTAAAACAGCTTAACAAAGAAGGAGCATGTTACAGCCAGAAATCTTTCCCGTCCTCCATCTTGGATTACCCAGAATCAATATTACGGAAAACATCATCTACCCTCCAATCATTCCTCTACTGAGTGTTGTTTACCTAAAAGTAATAGTTCACAATCTTTATTTATAGTGGATCCCCTTATCAATTTACCAGCTCTCTGAGCACCCAAAATAATGTGAATGTTTAATATTTTAACCTCTTTCATGTTTGAGAATTGTGCAAAATGCACAAATTATAATACACATAAGCAATGCCGATAAGATATTGCAAATGTGAAAGATGAGATTATTATGTGTGGATAGTTATGTTTGGAATGTCAATTTATTTTTTGACAATGAATAAGAAATAGAATTTATTGTCTCATATAATGCCAAACTTGTATGCACTTCATAGCTGGGTGAATAAAACTTTTGTTCTGACTCCCCAATCCATTGTGCTCAAATTACTTGCCCTTTAAATGGTTTTCAGCCATAGCTTTACAAATTATTACTAATGGTTTGGCTATAAAGATATGCAAATTGTACTGTTGTGCAACCTATTGACAGAAATGGCTTTGCCCTCAATCGTAACCTTTAATCCTTGTGAGCTCATTCATTGGGTCAGTGAGAGAATGCACTGATGTCTCTGTGGGTTGCAGCTGGGAGGTTGTGTCCAAGTCATGGCTAAACTCAGCAGAGGATGAGTCCAGTGCTGGGAAATGCTGGTAGCTTCTTTGAATGGCCTTTTATTGGGGCCTTCATTGGCTACTCAGCTCAATGAGGCAGGCCAAGCATGTTTTGTATTTGCTTCCTGCTACCTCTGAAACTGTCAAAGATATATACAGGATCAGAGAGCCATCCTGCATTGTAACTATCTGAATTTCTTTATCTGCAAAGCTGATACTGTCTTCTGAGTAAAATTCCACCCAAAATGTATGAATCCTTGCATACTGTTTATTCTAAACTGAGTTTTAAATCCCTAGCCTTGAATCATCACCATCTCCAGATGTGGTGATCTACCTCATCGGTACATTACGCCAGATGACCCTTCTGGAAGAGGACGAGTCCTCTGTGGAATCTTTCAACCCACGCTCAGAAGCTCAATAAACTCTTTGAGGGGTGTCTAGTGACAGAATAGTGCAGAGACCTACATCCCATGATAAATCTTCCAACCTGTCCCCAAGCCAAGCATGTGTTTTGTATTTTAAAAATACGACATGTAGAGCAAGAATACACTGGGAAACATTAGACATTTTTCCCTGCATACATAAAATGCAAAGTGAATAAATTAAAAATTATGTTAAAATGCTTAAATATTTGCATTCAACCTCAAATTCAGATTCAGACTATTTCTCTGTATAGCTTCTGCATAAATGTTTCGTGTCCTAGAGATACCCATGTCATAATTTGTTGGCCAATGTCTCAAAATAACAAATTTAAATTTTCCCCCATCTGTTCTCATGAGTTATATTTCTCAATATTCATTGGCTGAGTATAGTTAAGATCTTTCTTTTGATGCTTCCTTAGGAAAGCTTTTCTTTCTTTGTAATTCAGGTACATCTATGGACAGACTCTTACCCCAGAGGTCAAAGGGGCTGCAAGACAAAATGTTCACATGATCTCAGTGCCACTTCCAGAGTCTCTGACTATGTTGCCAGAGGAGCAGAGAAATTCCTGGGTATTCCTGACCGCGGTGGCCAGCACAGCAGAGCAAGTAAAGGCTTGTTTTGTGGAAGGACAAAGCCTGATCCAATTCGATCAGCTGTACTCTTCGCATGTGGCTGCATGGGCTGCACTATGGAAGCAGAGCTGTATTAGTGCCAAAGGCTGCAGAAAGTTAAACCAGGCTATGTACGGGTGTCTATATTACCTGCTCAGTGCTCTTCCCCCTCTGAAATCTACTGACTTCCATTATATAGGATTAAGTCCTGGAGGTCTTTCCAATGGGGGTATAGGAGAAATTTATCATGGACACGTTTTCTGGGATCAGGTAGGAGGTATTAGATATGAAGACTCTGATCATATGGCTGAACTTTGTACATTTTGAGGAAATTTGATGAAACTGTTATGGATATATGTTCTGCTTGCTTAGTTTGTTGAATGGAATCTGATCCCAGTTGATTTTCAGGGGTCAGAGCAACTTAAATATTATTGGCGCCTACTGGTGGGTAGGATAAAGTGATGGTGGTAGTCCTCAATACTTGCAGAGTATAATGTGGAACTTCAAGGCTGAATCAAGTTGAAAAAACAAAAATCAATTTTAAATGACTCCCTATATTTTAAAAGATTCTGTCAGTAACATAGCATCCCAAGAGCCCAGTATTTCTTGAGTTCAGTTCACAGGGAATATGAGACAACACTACGTTGCTGGAGCTAATGACCGTGAGATAAAAATACCAGATCCCAAGGTGCTGTTTGAACAATATCAGGGGAATTCAGCCTGACGTGCAGGCCAGTAATTATCTCTTGATACCACCAAAACAGACAAACTAGTCATTTTATCTCATTGCTGTTTGTGGAATTCATTGTGTACGATTGTTTGCTGCATTTGCCTTTAAAATTATAGTGATGACACTTGAAAAATACTATACAAATGCAGTTTCCTTCTTTTATTAGTGTACAACATTTAAAAGGCATCTGGATGGGTATGTGAATAGGAAGGGTTTAGAGAGATATGGGGCAAATGCTGGCAAATAGGACTAAATCAGTTTAGGATATCTGGTCAAGGCAGATGAGTTGGATTGAATGGTCTGTTTCCATGTTGTAAACTCTCTCTATTGATGTGAATGTAATGATTGTGATTTGGCCTTTCGACGTCTTGTAAGTCAGAGAAAGTTTTTTTTAAAAATAAGAATGAATCTCATTGAATAAACCACTGTTTAGATTGCCATAATCATAGCCATCTGTGAAAAATAATGGTGTCTGTAGCAAATCAGACGTGGAACCTTATGACTCAGACTTGGCCTTTTTTGAGTCCATTTTACCGCTGCCTGTTGTTTATGCCCATTGTGTGGTTGTCCAATTTTGTTTTTGAAAAATGTAATTTGTAAAACCTTAGTAAGATGAAACTATATGATCTTAGACTACAACTGATACAAACAAAAACAGAAATTGTTGGGAAAATGCAGCAGTCTGGTAGCATCTGTGGAGAGAAAGCAGAGTTAACGTTTCTGAAGAAAGGTCACTGGACCGAAACGTTAACTCTGCTTTCTCTCCACCAATGCTGCCAGACCTGCTGAGTTTTCTAGCAATTTCTGATTTTGTTTCTGATTTCCAGCATCCACTGTTCTTTGGTTTATTTTCACAAGTGTATGGACCCCTGCTGAGCACTCTGCATCAAAGACCTGACAACCTAATACATTTGAACTATTTATTCATTTTGCAAAAATAAGCTTCTATCTGTCTTTGAGGATATGGCTTTAAAGTCTAAATTATTGGAAATTTACTTGTCTCTCTTTTATTTTTAAACTTGTGTGCATGCATTTTGCTTGATAATACAACTTTAACATGTGACTCTGTCCGTAGAAATTGCTGACTAGTGCTACCGTGACTAATATGACATTGCTTTTGCTACATGGAGTAATTTTAGTCAGAAATAGCTTGCATTCATTAAACATTACAATGTACTTGAAGTTGTACTTTATGGACATATATTGACTGCCCCACCCTATTGTAGTTGTATCAACAAATGGACAAAATGGTTAAAAGGACACATGCAAATGCTATTCAAATATTGAGATCACATGACTGACAAAAATGTTTATTGTTCACTTTTTATTCAATTGCTAGGCAATGACCCTCACCATTAAGATAGAAATCAACCATCTCCCCATGACATTCAAAAGCATGACATCAATAACAAGATTATCCATATCAACTCTGTAGATCACAGTAAGAGCTTGCCTCTTGGTTCTCCAAAGTCGTCATCTGTAAGACACAAATTAGGATTGTGAAGGAATAGCCCCCCACTTGTGATTGGCATCATCCAGAACCAAGTAATCCACTTGATCAGTACCTATCAACCACCTTAAACCTTCATTCATTCCTTTCACCCCAAGTTCAGTAGATACTTTGGTTTGCGTACTATTTACAAGATGCATTGAAGCAGCTCACTAAAATCTCTTCTAACAGCACCTTCCAAAACCATATACTCTACTAATTGAAGGATAAGGGCAGTAGGTATGTGAGAACACCACCATTTGTAATACCTCCTCCAAGTCACAAACCACCTGAATTGTATTCCAGTTCCTTCACACAGTTATTGTGTCAAAATCCTGGAATATCCTTATGAACAGCATTGTGGATACACATTGTGGACACCGGACTGCTGTTCAGGAAGGCTAGCTGCTCACCAACACCTACTCAAAGGAAATTGGGAATGGATAATAAATGTTGGCCTTACATTGATGCTCACATCACATGAATGAGTGTGTTACAAAATATAATCAACAAGGTTGCACCTAGATTCTGAATTAGCCATGCACGCACTGGCCAATGTGTTGGATAACACTGATGTCACTTTTTTTTCCTAAGTCCTTTCTGTAAAGCAAAAAGAAATCTGAAGTATTTTGCTCTGGACTTGGGGTGAGATCAGTTAATGTGAACATGAATTAGAGATCAAACCTCAATCTCATACCATATTGATGGTACTTTAAACCACAATTGTTGGAGAGCTCAGTTACTATTTTTGTTATAAAATGCCCATCCCAATTTCTGATCCATGTCAGGATGTCATCATCAGCTTCCCCTCTTTAATTAACTTAATAGTTCTGCGATCTAGTTATTAGCTGCCAGGATCCTTTAAAAAAATTTGGCTTTGTTTGTTTTAGGAAATCTGGATGTTTCCAAATGTACTAGTATTTTATCCAGAGTTGGCACGTATTCTCCTGAAGAACCGCATTCAAACACTTCCTGCTGCAAAAATCATTGCTGGACAACAAGGATATAGGGTAAGCAAGTGGCAACAGAACAGTAAATTTCTTTTCACATTGTGGGCTCAGTGTCCCATACCTGCCTTTATTTGTTTTGTGGGGTTTTTTTTCTGGTCCTGATATTGAAGAGGTTCCATGAATTCTTGCCATGTTTTATTCTCAAAGGAGTATTATGATGATGCTTTTCCTGACACTGAACTGAGCAGCTGGTAGTTACCCAGGTGTACACATTCCACTTCTTTTGCAGAGGAAGGTCTGACATGTTTCTTTACAAATGTGTTTTGCTCCACTCCGTTTCCTATTGTTCATTAAACCTGAATAATACAAGGCATCTGACCACAAATAAATAACTGCCAAAATGATAGTGCTTTTCCATATTTTCATAGAAAAATTATCCAGCCAGAAATGAATGACGACTACTGTAGTTCTGTTTGACTAAGTAAACATCAGAGAATTATTTCACTTTGGTGTGAAAAGGTTTGGTATGATGTTATAATTGAACCCAATACTTTACTTTCTGGACTGTTATGTGCCTGCAGTGGTAAATAGAACAACATTCCTTATGATCTGTCCATAAAAAAAAACTTCTATTAGATCAGTGTACATTTATTATGTTAGCTGATATTCCCTGATAGGTAGATATTAAATTGTACAGAAAAATTGTCAGTAACTCCGGGTTCATGTAAAAGGTTTTCATGTAAACCTCAGTTATGTAATATGGTAGGCACCCAAAATTAGTGTGTAAAAGAGTAAATAAAGTTGAACAGTAGCATGATCCAAGTTCTTCTGTGAAAATAAATTGATGAGATTCCTTTGTTCATTTGGAATGTTTGATAAATGAAAATAATCTTCTATACTACCAATAAAACACTATTCTCAGCACCACTTGCTCTATGCTATGATCACATCTTAACTAATTTTATGAAAATTAGTGTTGAGATATACAATACCAGATGGCAGTAATTGCTTCCTGTTGTACAGGAGCTGACACCATAACACAGATGAACCATATACTGTAAGACAAGAGTAAATCGTTCACTTGTGGATGGTGTATATCAAATTTATTTTAGAAATTAAAATCTAAAACTTAATTCTAAAAAGCTTCTTCTGTTACCAAACTGATTAAATATTTAGAGTTACAGCTCCTGTTAATCTCACTGCATTTCATTATTTGCTAGTAATCTGCTTTACTTGCATAAATGGGCTCTGTGTATGAAGTTTAATATCTCTTGTTTCATAAGGGTGCCAAATACCCATGGGAGAGTGCAGTGACTGGATTTGAGGTTTGCAATGAAGCTGTTTATGGACTAAAAGAAATCCACATCAATGGTGACATCTCATTTGCATTTCAGCAGTATTTTTACGTCACCCAGGTGAGCACTGTTTCTGCAGCATTCCTTTATAGCAGACTGCGACCAATGTTTTTATTGCTCCGGATTTGAACTCTGGATATGAAAAGAAAAATGTCACCTGTTGAATGATGCTTCTGGAATTTCTTGCTCAAATCAATTTATTCATTGCAGTCTTTCTTTTTGAATTATTTTCTCAATATCACTGTGGAGAGTTGCTGTTCTGAACTGTACTTTTGTTCTTCGTAAACAGTTAATGCTCTACCTTACATAATCTTCCTCTTCCCTATATCCCAATGTTGAAATCAAGACTGTCTTTGTTTCATTGAGTTTGAAAACTGGAACTCATTACCTCCCTTCAATCTGCGATGTGAAGGATTTAAAAAAAACCCATATTTTTTGATATCTACTTATAACTTGCATTTCAACCTTGTTGGTGTTTTGTCTTTTCACCTTTGATAGTTTCCTATTTTCAAACTTCAAGTTTTTGAATTTCTTTTATGCTTGTTGAAGAAGGAAGCACATTTGTGGCAATGAGGAAGAAATTTATGTGATGAATTTTTAAGGCTTATAGATTGGGAGATTGGAAGCATCACTGTGTGCAATCTGGAAATGCTAGAGTTTAAGGCTACTGGAAGAATTTAATTCAAATGTGAATTTGGGACAACTGGACAGTGTGCATTTGGGGCTTTTAAGTCCATGATCTTCTATAGAAGTTTAATGTCTTACTTCATTAACTGTTTTTTATTTTCGTAAAAGGTGGAAATCTGCTGGAAACTTGTATGGTTGCTTTTTGAAAATGCTAAAACTGTGAGGTACCAAGGTGCAATTTTCTCTTCAAACCCACTTCATTCAGATCCCATATTTATTCTATCACGGACATCCTGCCCACCACTCTCTGATCCTTTACAGTAAGGAGAATAGAATTCTGATATTTCTCCTTAAGAAAGTCAAGCAGGTCTGTCACACTCAAACTGTTTTCCCAAAGTAGAACATTTAGGTCTTTGCAAGTTTCCACAGTTGTAGTTTCTATTCTCAGTCATTTCTCACGATTTACTTTTGGTTTTAGGACCTGGAGTTTTTCCAAAAGGATGGGGGTTGGTATGTGGTCAGCAACATAGCTGAATTTTGGAGCAGTCGAGTGACTTGGAACCCTTTGGAGGAGTGCTATGACATCAAAGGTAATAAATATGAAATTGAGCAAAAAGTTGGGTCATTTGACCACTTCAGACTTTCGATCTCAGAAAATGTTATAAGGAAGAAGATCCAGCTAGATGATGAAGGTGTGAGGTACACTTAGAATCAAGAACTCCCTAAATTGGAAATTTTAGAGTTGAGACCATGTTGGATGTGATCCATGTCACTAAGACTCTGAAATGCATCATTTTTATTAACTGATTTGTTAAGAATTTATTTACATGCTGAAACATCTCCCTCTGTGATAGATTTTACATTTCAGAGCATTTCTTATGCCGTTCATCTGTATAATTAGAGTCATAGAGATGTACAGGATGGAAACAGACTCTTCGGTCCAATTCGTCCATCACAACCAGATATCCTAAGCTAATTTGGTCCCGTTTTCCAGCACTTGGACCGTATCCCTTTAAATCTTTCTTATTCATATATCCATCCAGATGCCTTTTAAATGTTGTAATTGTACCAGCCTCCACCACTTCTTCAGCACATTCCATACACGCACCACCCACTGCATGAAATGTTGCCCCTTAGGTCCCTTTTAAATTTTTCCTCTCTCGCCCTAAAACTGTGCCCTCTAGTTCTGGATTCCCCCACCCCAGGGAAAAACATGAGATCTGAATGAAGTGGGAAAAGGCCTTGTCTATTTACCTACCCATTTGTGTGAGAAGTTTCTAGTATGTTTGTTCTATAACCACAATGGAGTTGTCTACAAGTGATCCTATGACCAATAGGGTCACTGGGATGAAGGAAAACATATATGTTTGGCCAATAATTATGGAATGTTGCTGAACAAAGAGACCTAGGGGTAAGGGTGTATAGTTCCTTGAAAGTGGAGTCGCAGGTAGACAGGGTTGTGAAGAAAGCATTTAGCACGCTTGCCTTTATTGGTCAGTGCATTGAGTATAAGAGTTGAGAGGTCATGTTGTGTCTGTACAGGACATTGGTGAGGCCACTTTTAAAATACAGAGTTCAAGTCTGGTTTCCCTGCTATAGGAAGGATGTTGTGAAAATTGAAAGGGTTCAGAAAAGATTTTTAGGATTTGTTGCCAGGATTGGCGGGTTTGAGTTACGGTGAGAGGCTGAAAAGGCTGAAATTTTTTACCTTAAGCATTGGAGGTTGAGGGGTGAACTTATAGAGGTTTATAAAATCATGAGGGGCAATGGATTGGGGAACATCCAAGGTCTTTTTGCTAGGGTAGGTGAGTGCATGGGTTTAAGGTGAGAGGGGAAAGATTTAAAAGGGACCGAAGGGGCAACTTTTTCCACACACAGTGGTGCTTGTATGGAATGAGCTGCCAGAGGAAGTGATGGAGGCTGGGACAAATACAACATTTAAAAGACATCTGGATGGGTATGTGAATAGAAAGGGTTTAGAAGGGTATGGCCAAATGCTGGCAAATGGGACTAGATCAATTTAGGATGTCTGGTTGGCATGGACAAGTTGGACCGAAAGGTCTGTTTCCATGCTGTATGCCTCTGACTTTATGACACTCTGTCAGCTGCACCAAGATCAAAAGAGTCAAACATTGTCACATTCCTATCATTGAATGGTCGGCAATATTTTAACCTTAACTATTACACAGAAGCTCTCGAGTGGGTCTGTGTTTTACCGAATTTTCACAGAATATTTGGTGCAAACACAAGTTCCAAAATGTTTATTAAAAGCAGAAAAATTTTAGGTCAGCCTAAAGTTATTAAAGGAATTGCAATGCTATGAATTTGTGTGTTTAAAACAGTACAACACATTACAAATTATGAAGCAGGCATTACAGCAACCAACTGATTTTCTGTATGTGCATGTGGCAGACTCAAGGCAAACTAATTGCCAGGATGAATTGCAATATTGCCAACATTCAACAATTTTCTTCAAGCCAAAATACATAGATGATAATGCCTTTTGCTATATCTTTTTACTATTCAAATCTTTAGCCTTATCTGCTGTTGCACTCTTAAGTTTCTTTGCTTGGTCCCTTCCTGCCATGCTCAGACTATCAATACCCTTATTGCTAACCTACTTTCATGTCTTGTCCTCTCCTTTTAATTTATCATACTGTCCCTTGTTTGATCCCTCACCCCACTATTTAATTTAAAGCCATCTCTATCACTGTAGATATATGGTTTAAAAAGACATTGGTTCCAGCATAGTTCAGGTGAAGACTCTCCCAATGGTATAGCTCCCATTTTCATGAGGCCTGGTGCCATGCTTCGTGAATGAAGACCAGTTATTCCATATCAATCTTTGAGCCATGCCCTCAAATATTGAATTTTATTTACACATCACCTATTTGCTTGTCACTCCAGTAATAATTCAGAGATGATTTACATTTGACATTCTGCTTTTTAACTTCACCTCTGGCAGCTCATAGTCCTACTTCTTTCTTTCTTTGTGCTGTCTACATCATTGTTACCTGTGTAAAACTCAACAACTAGATCTTGCCCTTTTGACTGCAAGGTCCTAACCAGGCTAGAGTAGATATCTTAAACTCTGGTACTGAGCAGGCAACATTATATTCTACACTGACTACACTATATTCTTCTGAAAACTGTGTTATACTGTCCCCAATGCCATTACATTCCTATTTTATTCTTCTCTGATGGAGGCTTCCTACTCTATGGTGCCATGGTCTGTTTGCACATCCACTTTGCAGCCTCTGTTTTCATATGTACAAACCACAAGAACTTCATACCTGTTATATAATTTGCAAAAGCTGAGACTTTTCTACTTCTGCCTCTGTACATGCCTCATTCACTGTAACACCTCCCTGTCCCTGACACTTTCATCCTAAAATGAAGTGCCTTAACACCGGAAATAAAACCCATTTCCATATTTCAGGCATCCATAACCAAGTACTTCATTTGAGATAGAATGCAGAAAGTATTTTATTTATTCTTCCTATTAAGGTTTTAATGGATAATACATGGGATATGAGATTAAATATGACTGTTAATTCAAAGAATCAGCGTGACATAATGGGCAAAATAACCCCCTTCTGTGCTGTATTTCTATAATTCTATAAACCTCAGTCTCTGAAGAACATTCCTGCTGCAATCTTTGACCTTCATCTCTAATGGCAGCTATTTTCATGGCCTCTGAATGCTATCAATTAGTTGTCATGTTGAATTTATTCAGTACCTCTGTATTAGTCCTTGTCCAAATTGGGCTGCAGTCAGGAAGAATTGCTTTTCTGAAGTAGTGGGAACTCTTTGGAATAAAATATCAAGCAAGGTAATAAAGGCAAATGTGATAGAAAATAAAATCAGATATTATAAAGGGCAAATTTAATGCATGAATGGAATGAGTTGAAAGAATCAAGTGGCCTTTTCTCATTTGTTGCATGATTGGTAACTAACATTGTGTGAAAAGTATCCAGGAACCCATCTGTTGGTGACTCGCTGATTATTTCACTGCATGTAATTTCTTCAAGGAGTAATGCCACCTGATGAATATCAATCTGATGTTACCAATTCTGCCTACACTGCTGTGGTGGCCAAGTACAGGTGAGGATGGGACAGGGGAGGTGAAGTTTCATTTTCTCATTTTTCTACAGTTACTAGCCTTGAGTAATAAGAAACAGCTGAAATTGTGGCACTAACTCTTATGAAAATACAAGACCAATAATAAACTGAAATTGAAAAAGTAGTTGGAAATACTCAGCAGGTTTGGCAGCTTCTGTGGAGGGAAAAATAAAAATATCTTTTCATGTAGATGACCTTTCTGTGAAAGTTGATCTGTTGAGTATTTCCAGCATTCCTGTTTTTGTCATATTTCAAGCTTTCATTATATTTAGTTTTATAAGTGTTGAACTTGTGTTGTTACCAATCCTCAGAATGAAACACAGGAAGAAAGATAAAGATTGTTTGAAAAATGTTTATGAAATCTTTTTCTTTGTTTTCATGCACTTTTAGTCTAGACATTTGAAAATGAACATAACTACTTTGGGTGCATCACAAAGCTTTCTCCTCTCTGTCCCATCCTCAGAAAAAAGACTTTCCAAAAGCAGCAATGTGATATTTGCCAAATCTAAGCTGCTGTCTGTACGCTTTATTGTGTTACCTCCAACTGAATTGGAACTGCACAAAATTGCTCATTTGAACCTTTAACTTAACAGCGAAAAAATCCTTCAGCATAAATTGAATTTGAACCCAGATAGGAGAGGTGAAACTCTGGTGAGCAACTTTGTTATTTCAACCATTTGCAATCTTCCAAAGGTGTCACAGGGTGTGGACATCACTGCTGGAGTTCTTCAGGGTAGCGTCGTGTAACAGCTGCCTTACCAGTGACTTTCCCAACATCATAAAGTCACGTGGGAGTGTGTGCTGATGATATCAGAGTGCTCAGTTCAATTAACAGTTTCTCAGATACATGCTAACATCAGCTTGTGCTGATAGGTAGCATGTAACATTTTTACAAAACAAGTCATAGGCAATAGCCATTTTCTAACAAGAGAAAACCCAATTATTCTTAACACTCAATGGTTTTACCTGGTACCAAATCCCCAACCATCATTAACTATGGATTCAGTGCTGTATTCCTTAGAGAGCGGTTTATTGCCTGTCCATCACCTACTTGTCTGAAGTCATAAGTATGATGGAGAATTCTCTACTTTGTTGAATGGGTGCAATTGTAACAACACTCAAGAAGTTTGATACCATCTAGGATAAAATATTCTTTTTGACTTGCACGCTAGCCATTATTTCAAACTCATCCACTACCTCTACCATTGTGACTGAAATATATGCAATTTGACTAAGTATTGCACTAAGTTACCAAAGCATGTAATCTTAACTACTTGGAAGAACAAGAGCAGTAGACACTGAAATAAAAAAATGCTGGAAATCACAGTGGGTCAGGCAGCATCTATGGGGAGAGCAAGCTAGTGTTTCGAGTTGAGATGACGCTTCAGCAGAGTTAAAGAGCAGCAGGCATGTGGGACCACCAACACTGCCCTCCAAGCCTCACATAAACCTCAACATTGGTGCTTTGTCTTGAATTTTAAATCAGAACTGCTACTTGCAGATTAACATATTGATCTGGAGTATCACAGTCTATCAGTGTCTCCATGCATTGTCCCGAAGGCTGCTTGCTCCTTATTATGGAGTAAATCTCATCAATTCTTTATGTGGTGTGATACTTTTATTTACATCTATACATAGTAGTTGTCAAATACAGCTCCTTTGTAGTGTCTTGGACCTCACTGATTCTAGACTGGTGTCTTCTGTCTCACTGATATCCGTCACGTCGTCACTTACACCTTAATTATGTGAATGTCATTGTGCCACACTTGCTGCTGTTACCTACTTCATCATTCCTAGTTCAGGAAAGCTCCCTGTATAACAGCAATGACTGGCTGTAGCATCTAGGGCAAGAGAGGAGAGAAGTCAGCTAGGGTTCCTATGTTAGAATACCATTCAGTGACTTTTGCATGCAGCCATCAGTAGAGTGGAGAACAAGTGAGAAGTACGTATTGCAGTAGGTTTATTGGCCAAGAACATCAGAATAGTGGTGCACTATACCATTAATGGCAACATATCTGTATGTAATTCTCAATTTATCTATTCTTATGGAATTTGAGGAGGAGATAACAACTGCTTATCTTCAAACTATCTCATTAAATCAAGAAGCTGGACCACCCTTGCAGGAATTAACCTCATCGCAGGATTTGAAGAATGCTTACTTCTGAGTGGTACAATGCTAACATGGTGCTTTTAATGTAATGAAACATTCCAAGGCACTTCACAGGAGCATTACAAAACCAGTTGCTTACCACAAAACCACATAAGCATATAATAGGTTATTTGACCCAAAACTTGATCAAAGAGATTTTAAGAAGAGTCTTCAATGTGGAAAGTAACATTGAGAGTCAGAGAGCTATATAGCAACACTTCCAGAGCTTGGGCCTAGGCAACTGAAGACATGGCTACCAGTGAAACAGTTATGATTATGAAAGTGCAAAAGACCAGAATCAGAGACATGCAAATAACATGGGCAGTTTTGGGATTGGGGGGAATTACAGATGTTTTGGGGGAAGGGCAGGTCATGGAGATATTTGATGTAAAGACTTGAATTTTAAAATTAAGGTTTAGCCTTACCTGGAGTCATTGTAGATGAGTGAGCATGTGCGTGACTGGACAACGGGTCTGTGTGAGTTAAGGTGTAATTGATGTTATAGATAAGTCTTTCATTTGCCACATTGTGTTAGACATCAAATTTACAACTAATCTTCAAGTAATTCAGTAGATTTAAATTATTTATTTTTTTCCAGCCTCCAGTTTGCAACAGAATTGGGATCACGTTTAAAAGTTACTGTTCCATCAAAATGGATGAAAATAGCTGAGAAAATCAAAGTGCCATTTGACCCTTTGAAGCAGTATCATCCTGAGTTTGATGGATATAAGTCAGGTGCAGAAGAATTAACTTCAGACTTCCTTACTATATCCTTCTTCAACAACCTTCCCCTCTCTTCCTGCCACATGATTTGTTTTATCAGAACCCACTATGGTTTCTCACTTTCTTTTGACTGAAGGTTTGACGTAACCCAAGCTGAAGAAGGAAGGGCAGAATCCTCTCCCACAACTTTTCAGGTATTGGGAGCACGTAGGGGTCCTGATCCTTCACACGTGCTTCTCCGCAAAAATGTTTCTGGCCATTTCAGTTTCACAGTTCTGTGATCGCAGCATTTATGGCTGCCTCCAATGCCTTCTGCATTCTGATGTGTTGCTAGGTTCTCCTTATTGCCCAGAAACAATATGCCTTCTTTCATATTGCATTAAAAGACAGAATTTAATGGCTAATTATCCTTTGACTGGCTCTCCACCATGAACTGGTGTGCAGCTATTGCCATTGGGAGCCCCTTTATGCGAAAATATGGAGGTGAAAGACATTGGTGAGCAATTCTGATATTCCACTGTCCAAGTTTCCCCTCCTTTCAAAAAAAGGCTACTTCCCTGGCACTTGGATTGTTCCTACATCCAGGCTGTGATATTGATAGGATAAGATGGAAATCTTGTGGAAATCTAGAACTAGGAGCCACAGTTTAAAAATATTTAAGATGGCATTCAGGAGTAACTTCTTCTCAGAGGGTTGTTGACCTTGGAATTCACTACCCCAGAAAGCAATGGAGGCTGTATCTTTGGATATATTCACCATTAAATTAGACAGAGTTTTGATCTTAAGGGAGTCAAAGATTATGCAAGACAGGGAGGTGGAGTTAGTCATGAGCCAATCAGCCATGACCCTATTGAAGTGGCTCAACAGGATCGAGGGCTAAGTAGCCTACGCCCTACTCCTATTTTGTTTATTTCTTAAGTTTCTTGTATCCTTGTGTTTATCTTCTGAGGCAGCGTAGTTAATTTCAGTGCTTCATAAGACCATAGACATACAATGAAATGTAGGCTCTTTGGCCCATCAAGTCCACTCTGGCATTCAATGAAATCATGACTGATATAATAATCCTAAAATCCACTTCCTTGCCTTATCATCATAAATCTTGTTTCCCTTAATGATTAGACGTCTGTCTATCTCAGCCTTTAAATTGGAAGAAAATAGTCAGGGATTCCAGTCTTGATCACAAACCAATAATCCTTACTGGGAAGGCTATTTGTATCGATATTATTGAGTGAAACTGTGATGTTAAGCCCATTTGAACAATGTTCACTTGGGCAAGACATTACTGGTGTTTGTGTCCAAGGAAAGGAAGATAAAAAGTTGATTAGAGTTTTAAAATACTTTATCTTGGAGTTTCTCACACTGTATGTGCTGCTGAAGATTTGGTTACAGCATCTTACGTGCTTAAATTATATTTCTGTGTTCCAGGAGTCGTCGTGAAACAAGCTGATGTTGTGCTACTCGGTTACCCACTCATGTATCCCATGAGTACTCAGGTGCGGAAAAATGACTTGGTGATGTATGAAGGTGTGACAGCTCAGGATGGACCTGCCATGACCTGGGTTAGTAGAAGGTGATAATTCAACAGGCACAGAATGATGCTGCTTTAATCACAGTATAGTAGTATCTAAAATGTGGATAATCAAGAGGGAATAAGAAACTGGCCAATTTAACATCTGTTTTCAGGAAATTACTGGAGTCCATAATCAAGGATGGAGTGACAGGGCATGTTGAAAACCTTTGGTTATCAGAGAAGCTTATCTTCTGCCTGGGGCAGCCTACAGCCTGGAGAACTCAACTTTTGAGTTCTCCAGTTTCAAAAACATTTCTTCCCATCTCCTGACTCCCTGTCCAGCCCCTCATCACTGCTCCCCCCCTCCCCCACTCCATTCCTCTGACTGACCCTTCCTTCCAGCAACCAAACGGATTCATTCCTCCCATCAACCAACCAGGTCGTACCCACGGCCTGTGTTTTTACCTATCCCTACCTCACCGCTTCACTCCTCTCTCCACCCAAAACCCCCCCCTAGCCCACCCTCACCTTTATCTGCTCCCCTACTCCCATTCCATTCCTGGAGAAAGGTTGTACCCGAAAGGTTGACTTCTCCACCTCCTGATGCTGCCTTGCTTGCTGTGTTCTTCCAGCCTCCTGCTTGTCAACTTTAGCTACTAGTATAGCTAAAGTAGAACAATGGTTGCATGAGTGAGTAGAAAGGTTGAGGTCTAGTTGGTTGGGGACTGTGTAGTTGGGGATGGAAGGGATTGAGCCGAGGTGGAGGGCTGGGGGGGGGGGGAGGTAGGGGAGGTCAAGTCAATGCCTAGGGTCAGGAATGGGGCGTTGAGTTGGGTCCAGATCACTGTGGAGGGAAGTTCAGTTTGAAGGTTAGCCAGAAGTTAGTGTATTTTTAACTTTTACTGCCTATCTGTTCAGGTAAGCTCCGCAGACAACCCCATCCACAATGATGGGGGAACCCAGCATATGTATAAAATATAAGGCTGAATAATTTGCAGCAACCTTCAGTCAGAAGTGCTGAGTAGATGGTCCATCTTGGTCTCCTCAGAAGGTCTCCAGCATCACAAATGCAGGACTTCAGCCAATTTGATTCACTCCAAGTGATACTAAGAAACCGGCTGAAAGTATTGGTTATTGCAAAGGCTTTGGATTTTGGTAACATTCTGGCAAACCAGAAATTTCCTGTTCCATTGGCTATTAATTTAATCAAAATAGTCAATATCTGTGTTTTTTAAAAACACATTTCTTTTTCAGAGTATGTTTGCAATCGGTTGGCTGGAGCTGAAGAATGTTAGTCAGGCTCAGCATCAATTTAGCAAATGTTACAGCCACATTCAGGAACCATTCAAGGTAATGCCATCAAAACATTTTGAGGCTCTGTACAATTGCATGTATACCAAACTATAAAACTATAAAAGGCTAACCAAGGCCTTCACAAAAGATTTTTAACAACAAACGTACACAAGCTTATTTCAGAACAAAGGTAGAATTGAAATTTACTCAAGAGGATATAAGTGCAGAAGGAAAGAATATTAAATTTTGTTGGGGGTTCTACCAGGAAATTTAGATTTTCTGCAACTTTAATCTTGATATATATTCAGAACTGTAATTTTCATCCCTGAATTTAGTAAGGATATATGTTTTTGCTTGTTACCATGCCCTGAAATTTCTGTAAGGAATTCCTTATTTGATCACCTTACTGAAATGTGACATCAGTCTCTGATGCCAATCCCTTTCACATCCTCCTGATGCCTGTGTCACTGAGGTTACCTGTAGCAGGCTCCTGCTTACTCTGCTGAGGTAAATTAACATGACTTCTATTCATATAATACTTTTCATGAGAAATGAACATTTCAAAGCATTTCATAGGTATAGGTTTAGAATTAGATTTTATTGTCACATGTACTCAAGAGAACAGTGAAAGTGTACAAAGTCACCATTCTCAGCGTCATCTTGAGTATAATGGTGCCTACGTACAAAATCGTAAGTATAACATAGAAAAATAAGGAAATAACATTAAAAATTCAACATGACAGACTTTTCTTAAGTGCTTAGCCATGTCTGGCTCGCATGCCCCACAAGGTTCCATCTACTCCATGCTGGGTTATTTGCGAAATGTAGTCAGTGTTATAATGTAGAAAACTCAACAGTCAAAATGCACTAAGCAAATTCCTAGAGACAGCTATGTAGTGATGTGGTGTGGAGAGCAGGGTATTGGATGTGATTATTATCTATACATATTATTGTGGTTCTCATTGGTCATTTACATGCCTGTTTTTGTGATGTTGATTGAGAGTTAAATATTGGCCTGGACACTGGGGATGACTCTCCTGCCCTACTTCAAAATAGTGCCATGAAATCTGCTATGTTAATCAGAGCCAGCAGATGGGGCTTTCGATTCATGTCTCATCTGACCGATAGCACCTCCAATATTGCTGTATTTCCTCGGTACGTCATTTCTGTGCTCATGTTCTGGTCTAGGGCTTGAACATAGAAGTTTGTGATTCAGAGGTGAAAGCACCAATAACTGAGCCATGGCTGTTCCTCTATGGATTAGATAAAGGAATGAATTCTTTTATTTCTAAGTCGGGTCATCATTAATGCTGTATACAGAATTTGAATCAAAGGATAAGCATGGAGCTTGCTGAAAAGTTTCTGGATACTTATTTTGCCCTTACTTATCCCCTAAGTCAGGTTTGGAGTGAAAATCCAGATGGATCAGGAGCTGTGAATTTCCTGACCGGAATGGGTGGCTTCATGCAAACAGTGTTATTTGGCTACACTGGCTTCAGGTCAGTGTAAATATAGCTAATTTTTATTTGAGTCATTCAGATATACAATAATCTATTATACACAAATTTTATTTTTCCATAAAGATGTATATCAGAATAGGGTATTTGTATATTTTTCTTCTACGTGCTCTCTCTTTAATTAATGCTCTTTCTTCAGTTCTAAGTGCTTTGGTGATAAACCACTAATATTACTATCTCTAACAAGTAATCATATTTTGTGTGTGTATCTGTTGGGCGACAGTCAAGGAATGTAGTTAGCTTAGGTGATCCTGTCCATAACTTAATTATATACACAAAGACAGAATTTCCAAACAGGGTCACTGGATATGTGCCAAGGTCAGGAACTCTGGCTATTTTATCTCTCCTTAGCCCTAACTCCATCTCTTCTCTCTGAATTGAGAGGGTTAAATTTAGCACCAACTAGGAATTCAATCTGAGAACTTTCCAATTTATATGACCCATCTTCTCTGTTTATCCTACTGCACTTTTGGAAAGCAATTTTTAAAAAGTCTAGTTTTGCAGCAAGTGACTCAAGTACATACAATATTCCAGAATTGCAACTAAATCAATACTTCTCTCCTCACATCTGCGCCTCCTTGTGCCAAGATGCTGATGTTGAGAAAAACACTTTTGTTCTGTGGAATCGGCGTTAGTGTGTTAGACCTCTGATGGGATGTGACTAATTTTTTTCTCCAAGAAGTTCTAAAGCTTAACAAAGTTCTGTAGCACTGAGAGCAATGTTTTATTCCCTGAGCTTTTTGGGAGGTTTCTTCAAGATTTGCTAATCATTTAAGATTTTGTTTTTGCAAGCTATAGACATTTAGCATGATTTTTCTGAGAAGTGGGGTTGTCATCACTAACTGTATCAACATATGGAAAATACTTCTCCTGCAGAAGTCAGATTGCTACTTTTTGGTGTAGTTCTGTGCAGGTGCATAGGCCAGGCTTTGCCTCTTTTAGAGTCATAGAGATGTACAGCACGGAAAAATACCCTTTGGTACAACTTGCTGAACAGATATCGCAACACAATCTAGTCCTACCTGCCAGCACCCGGCCCATATCCCTTCAAACCCTTCTATTCATTTACTCATCGAGATGCCTTTTATATGTTACAATTGTACTAGCCTCCACCACTCCCTCTGGCAGCTCATTCCATACACGTACCACCCTCTGTGTGAAGAAATTGCCCCTTAGATCTCTTTTATATTTTTCCCCTCTCACCCTAAACCTATGCCCTCTAGTTCTGGACTCCCCCACCCCAGGGAAAAGACTTTGTCTATTTATCCTATCCATGCCCCTCATGATTTTATAAACCACTGTAAGGTCACCCCTCAGCCTCCGACGCTCCAGGGAAAACAGTCGCAGCCTATTCAACCTCTCCCAATATCTCAAATCTTCCAACCCTGGCAACATCCTTGTAAATCTTTTCTGAACCCTTTCAAGTTTCACAACATCTTTCCGATAGGAAGGAGACCAGGATTGCACGCAATATTCTAAAAGTGGCCTAACCAATGTCCTGTACTGCCGCAACATGACCTCCCAACTCCTGTACTCCACAGTCTGACCAATAAAGGAAAGCATACCAAATGCCTTCTTCACTATCCCATCTACCTGCGACTCCATTTTCAAAGAGCTATGAATCTGCACTCCAAGGTCTTTTTGTTCAGCAGCACTCCCTAGGACACTGCCACGAATTATATAAGTCCTGCTAAGATTTGTTTTCCCAAAACGCAGCACCTCACATTTATCTAAATTAAACTCCATCTGCCACTTCTCAGCCCATTGGCCCATCAGATCAAGATCCCATTGTAATCTGAAGTAACCTTCTTCGCTGTCCACTATACTTCCAATTTTGGGGTCATCTGCAAACTTACTAACTATACCTCCAATGTTCATATCGAAATAATTAACATAAATGATGAAAAGTAGTGGACCCAGCACTGATCCTTGTGGCACTCCACTGGTCATAGGCCTCCTTGCTGAAAGACGTTCCTAATATTCAGAATTGGAATTAAGATAAAGAGCTAAACACAGAAGTACTGTGGATGTATGCAAGTACGTGAGAATTTTGACCATTCCATCTTACTATACTGTCTGCTTCAGTGTCTTTCCATGTGACTCACTGATTCATTATCTTGAATGTTTTTTAAAAAAAGACAATCTGACTGCCAATCTTACTCCTAACTTCCTGATTTTTGAACGTATGGTGAAATCTTGACCTTGGAATCCTTTTTCCTAACTGAACAATTTCCACGCGTCAACAATTCTTTGTAATATAGATTACTCAGGAAAGTGCCTTTATTATAGCTATTACTGCTTCTAGTTACAATCACAATGCAGACCAAACTTTTTGTCTGAAAATTGCTCTTCTGATCTGTATTTTGTCCTTTTCCTTTGCAGGATAATGAAAAACTATCTATACTTTGATCCCACTATCTCAGACAGTCTGGGTGAACTATGGATTACTGGAATTAATTACCTTGGAAATAAACTGCACTTTCAGTTTTCGACAAAGCAAGTCACCATTGTTTTGATAAGGCCTTGTGGGTTTCGGCACTCTGCCTTGGAAGTTGTTTTAAGTGATTCAGGAAAGAAATTTGCTTTAAATGAAGGTAACATTGGGAAGTCCATACTATAATTCAATTGTCAGAGTATCCCATGCATGCCACATGTAGGTGATGCAAAGAGCAGAAAGAAAGCTGACATCATTCTCAAACGATGGAAAGCAGGTGTTTAAATCCCCTGGATGACAAAGAAAATGTTAGTTTGAAGCCTGTTCAGTGTAGCCTGTACCCAACACGCCTGCTCCCAATGAAGGCCCAGCCCCTGACAGTGGTGCAGGTCTTGTTCCCAACCCTGCTGCTGGTACAGGCCTTCCTCCAAACTGCCTCTCCCCACACCCTGCCCCCCCCCCCCCCCCCCAAAAAAAACCAAAACATCCTTTGTCTACACTTCAAGAGTCACTAGCTGCCAGGCAATCCGTCGGTGTGACGTGTGCTGATGATGGTGAGTTTTGGGTTGCACTTTTAGATGAGGATGTGGTGATTATTTTTCTCTTCAAGGGTAGTGAATCTGTGGATATTTATACTGCAAAGGGCTACAGAGGCTGGGAGGATTATTAAGTCTGTTTATGGCTTAGATAGGATGATATTTAATCAGGTAATCTGGAATTATAGAGTGAAAATAGAATAAAAAGTAGAGTTAAGGATTACCAGATAAACCATGATTTTATTGATTGGCAGAGCAAACTTGATGGGCCAAATGGCCTACTTCTGCTCCTGCATTTTATGGTCTTATGATCAGTGTCACAGAATGTATTAACATCATTGGTGCATGCACAGACACTTTCTGCAACCTGTCCTGTCACGACCAGGTGACATCAATGGCTGTGCCTTTGCATATATGACGGCCACCTTATGTTCTGGATAATCTCACTGAATTGGGACAATTCTGGATTTTGACTGGCCTGTTGAACTCTGTGATCAGTATTTGAGGAGATGTTGACCAAAGGAGAACACAAATATAGCAGCAGCTAACATTTCGTGTTTAGGGATTAGATCTTTGTTTCATCATTGCACTGAGAAATGATTCTGGTGACCACATACTTTTAGTTTTTCTTATTCAGAGCACCTTCCATATCCTCAGGATAATCCAAAATGCTGCACAGCTATTAACCA
Organism: Chiloscyllium plagiosum; assembly: GCF_037043375.1. Taxonomy (NCBI): domain Eukaryota; kingdom Metazoa; phylum Chordata; class Chondrichthyes; order Orectolobiformes; family Hemiscylliidae; genus Chiloscyllium; species Chiloscyllium plagiosum. The sequence goes on along the minus strand of NW_028270156.1, from coordinate 54,219,116 downwards.
CTGAGGCTTTGTCGGCAAATGTGTTTGCGAATTTGCACATAGTAAACTCCCATTAATCGGTTTTGATAATGTTGGTTTAGGAATGAATATTGGCCGTTGGTTTAGGAATGAATATTGGCCATGGTGCTAAGAGAATTACATATATTCTTTGTGTAGAGCTAAGAGAGCTTTTATGTCCACCTGATTTTTGTAGATCTCAACTTTATGCTAGCACTTGCCTTCTTCTTCCACCCAAAGCAGTGCACTCTAACATTAATTGAGAGGGAGCAAAGATAGAAGTGCCAGAATGAACTGTGTTTGGGAGAGTAAGTGTTGAATTGAGAAGGGTTGTTCCCAGCTTGAACAGTGAAGGGGGAAAGGAAAATGCTGTCTTAAATTGAGCCATAAGAATGCCAGTATCTACCTCGTGTTTTGGAAAAAATACATTTATGAAAGGTTCCAGAGTTAGTTGGGTTCCTGTGTAATCTGGACCTTGAGGCTGGAGGTTGCCTCTGTTATGGGCAATGGGAGTTGGTTGTGAAAGACTGACTGACTATTGAAATAACTCTAGGGCAAATGATGGCTTGATTTATGTTTTGAAATTCCAAATGTTTATATTAAAGATGTCATTAAGCATAAAGTACAATATTACTGAAAATGAAAAAGAATTATTTTCACTAAGTGGTTATCTCCTTAAAACTTTGCCATCTAATGTGACTGTTTGTAGTGCATGATAACTTTATATCAATCTGTGGTTATTATTTTCCAACTTTTGTTTTGCTGCATATTAAAGGTTTGGAACAAGGATTTAAATATTACATTCTAAAACAAAATATGTTCACATTTTTTAAAATATCACATACACATAATGGTTAAAATGCTCATGAACTAAACTTTCCCCAAAGATTGAAAACAATAACCAGTTGCTAGTGACACTCAACAATTGATATATTGGGAGAATAAGGGGAGGAATTTAGTGAAGATTGTTGGAGCAGGCAAAACTGGTGGAAAGTCCGAGAGAATTGTATGGGAGGATTCCCAACTGAACCTCAGCAGCAGTCAATATGTGTATCATCAAGTGTATGGTGGAAAGGATGCAAAGTGACAAAGCTGGTGTCTAATGGCAGGAAATAAATTAAGCTTCTTGTCAACTCCTTAAACCAAATTTGCTCGAACCTCAGTAAAATCTTTATGGTGATTGACTGGATTTGTAAGAGTCTTCCATGCCTTCAGAAACTGACTAGATAAAGCTGGCATCTTATGACTGGCTTCTTTGTCTCAGTATGAGAATGAACCTGATTTTCAGTAGAGGTCCAGGGAAGAGCTTTGATCCATGCAAATTTTGGAGTAGAGAGGGGGTGCCTTACACATATTTGTCCACAGGTACATACTATTCACTCAGACTCACCTTCATGAGGTGGAGTAGGTCATTTACTTTCTTCCTGCACTGGACCCAGTCTTGCTGCTTCACATCATAACTGCTCATTTCCATTCAACTCCTGGCCAAGCTTTGTGGTTAGCTGGGAATGTTTTATGTTGGTTGATTTATTGTTATCATTACTGAGGTACAGTGAAACGTATTGTTTTGCATGCTATATAGGTAGATTGTACCATATCAAGTGTATCAGCGTAACAGAAGAGTACAGAATACAGTGTTATAGCCACAGAGAAAGTGCAGAATGAGAGATCAGATGGAGGGCTAGTTTCCTTGATGAACTGGGCTGTGTTCACAACTCTCTTTTGTTTCTTGTGGTCTTGGGAAGAGTGGTTGCCATACCACGCTGTGATGCATCTAGCTGGGATGCTTTCTGTGGTGCATCTATAAAAATTGGTAAGAATTCTTGTGGACATGCCACATTTCTTTTTGCCTTTTGAGGATTTGGAGACATTATTGTACTTTCTTGACTGTCACATCGATGTGGGTGGACCAGGACAGATTGTTGGTGACCATCGCTCCTAAGAACTTGACATTCTTGACCATTTCCACCTCAGCACAATTGATGCAGACAAGGATGTGCCCTCCACTCCAGTTCCTGAAGTCAATAACCAGCTCCTTCATTTTCTATATTCTGTCTCATCATTGTTTAAGATCTGACCTACAATGATGGTATCATCAACAAACTTGTAAATGGAGTTGAGGTGAAATTTGGCTACACAGTTGTAAGCATATAATGGGAGTACAATTGAGGGCTGAGTACACAGCCTTGCTGGGCACTGGTGTTGAGGATTTTGGTGGTGGAGGTTTTGTCACCTATTCTTACTGATTTGCGGTCTATGGATCAGGAGGTCGAGGATCCAGTTACAGAGATGGGAGCCCAGACCTAGGTCTTGGAGTTTAGAGATGAGTTTGTTTGGAATTGTGGTGTTGAAGGCAATGCTGTAGTCAATAAGTAGGAGCCTGACGTAGATATCCAGATGTTCCAGGGATGAGTGTTAGGGCCAGCATCGGTTGTGCCAGTAGGCAAATTGCAATTTGGGAGGTTAGAGTTGATGTGGGCCATGACTAACCTTTCGAATCGTCTAATAATTGTGGAAGTCAGAGTCCCCAGGCTATAGTCATTGAGGCATGTGCAAAGCTTTTCTTCGGCACCAAGATTATGGTGGTCTTGAAGCAGGTGGAGACTTCAGATCAGATACTACAAATACTTTTGCCAGCTGGTCCCCACAGGATCAGGGTACATGGCTGAGGACTCCATCCAGGCCAGTTACTTTCCATGGATTCGGTCTCAAGAAGCAGAAAATGAGGACTGCAGATGCTGGCGATCAGAGTCAAGAAGTGTGGCACTGGAAAGGCACGCTGGTCAGGCAGCAACCAAGGTGTAGGGGAGTCGACTGTTCATGAAGGGCTTGTGCTCGAAACATGGTCTGTCTTGCTCCTTGGATGCTGCCTGACTGACTGGGCCTTTCCAGCACCACACTTTTTGACTCCATCTCAAGAAGGCCAATCTAACGTTTGCATTGGTGACCATGAGCATCTGAGGCTGTTGGGATAAATGACATCACTTCACTGACCTTCTGTTCAAAGTGACTACAGAATGCTTTGAGCTCAGTGGGTAGGAATGTACTGTTAACTTGCAATTCTGTTTGAATTTGCTTGGTAGCCTGTTATGTCGTGTAAACCTTGCCACAAACAGTGGATGTCTCTGTGGTTGGTCTGGGTCTCAAGCTTAGTTTGGTATTCTCTCTCTGCATGTTTAGCCTTATAAAGGTCGTACCCAGATTACCCGTATTGGTTAGGTTAAAACATTCCCAGCTAACCACAAGGCTTGGCCAGGAATTGAATGGAAGTGAGCAGTTGTGATGTGAAGCAGCAAGACTGGTCAGTTTAGGAAGAAAGTGAATGACCTACACCACCTCATGAGGGTGAGTCTGAGTGAATACTGTGTAACCTGTGGACAATTCCTGGACTCCTCTAAGGAGTGAATCTCCCAGTTTATCCATGGTTTCTGTTTGGGGAACATTCAGATTAACTTCTTTTACATGCAGTCTTCTATACAATTACTGATGAAGTCTGAAATGGTAGGAACATACACTTTTCAGTTAACAGCTGAGTTGTTAAATATGGACCAGCCCACTGACTCTACGTAGTCCTATAGGAGCCCTTCTGTTGCCTCAGATCAACACTGCACTACTTTCTGTACTGGTCCTCGCACTTCAATTTCGGCTTGTAAGCTGGGAGGAGAAGCAGAGCGTTGTGATTTGATATTCCAAAACGCGGATGGGAGATGGAGTGGTCAGCATCTTTGGTTGTATAGCAATGGTCAAGGATGTTTGAATCTCTGCTGGAATAGGAGAAGTGTTGATGGTATTTTGATAGCCCGTTCTTGAGGTTGGCCTGGTTGAAATCACTGGCAAAGATGAACAAAGCCTCAAGATATTCTGTATCAAGACTGATTTGATTCTATACTACATCAAGTGTACTCTTCACTTCTGCACTTGCTGGGATGTAGACCATTGTCAGGATAGCGGAGGTAAACTTGCACGGCAAGTAGTAAGGATAGCACTAAGTCTAAGGAAATTCTAGGTCTTGGGAGTGTAACTCACCAGCATCGCCACATCTGAGTATCAGGAGGTGTTAATTAGGAGACAGACCCCATCGTCCCTCGCCTTGCCTGAGGATGCCAAATGGTCCATTCAGTGAAATGAGAAATCTCCAGTTGTAAAGCACAGTCAAGTGTAGTGGGAGTGAGCCATATCTCTGTAAAACAGAGCACACAGCACACTTCATTCCCTTTGGAAAGTGACCATCAACTGTGACCAATACATCTCATTGTTCACAGATCGCCTGGAGCTGAACCGTGGGATTAGATTTTTTTCTGTATGTCATTCTTTCATGGTGCACAGTTTCTGACTGCAAGTTTTAATCTCACTGAGATTGCTGAGAGATATTTTCAACTCTGAGGTATCTGTTCATTAGCATCTATTTGCAATTATATTTTTAGAGTCTTTTGACTTGATATACTCTTCTGACTCAGCTGCTTTCAGAAGTCTTGGGAGTGTGCAAACAAGGCTTGTCTATAATATTAGAAATAGTGTCAGATCATGGATTAAAATCACCCAATGGTGGTATTCTTGCACTGAATCCCATCAGTGTTACATAGTTGGATGGGCTCCATGCCCCCACTTCTATTAATTGGCCAGCTGTCATGTAATCACAGATTCTGGATCAGTGGTGCTGGAAGAGCACAGCAGTTCAGGTAGCATCCAACGAGCAGATAGCTGGCTGTAATGGAACTGTTGTGGATTCCGATCAAGTTTCAGTCTTCCTGGTGGGATCCACAGTGCAACAACTAATGTCTGATCCATGGCCATGAGTACTTTTCTAGGGTTTGTTTAAGTTGTTTGAGATAATCAGTGACCCAAATGTTTATGTGGTTTATATATCGAAAACTGAAAGTGCACATTTTCATTGCCATCTTCTCAAAAACACCGAAGGATGAGAAATAAATCCTGGCTCAGAGGGAAGCCTCCAAGCCATGATGAAGATTAAAAACATCACTGAGCCTAGAAGGTTAGGCATGTTAAATAGTGGTTTAACATTAATTTGCTGAAATTAAGCAAAATGACTAGCTGATGTGGAAAGCACAGTAGATTTCTAACCAACCTGTTCAGACATGTGTTTTGACACACCTCTGGAGTAAGTGGGACTTGAGCCCAGGGTTCCTGGCCCAGAGGTAGGGATACTATCACTGTGGAGCTGAAACATGTGTTGCTGGAAAAGCGCAGCAGGTCAGGCAGCATCCAAGGAGCAGGAGAATCGACGTTTCGGGCATAAGCCCTTAAGGAAGGGTTTCTTCGTGAAGAAGGGCTTATGCCCAAAACGTCGATTCTCCTGCTCCTTGGATGCTGCCTGACCTGCTGCGCTTTTCCAGCAACACATTTTTCAGCTCTGATCTCCAGCATCTGCAATCCTCACTTTCTCCATATTACTACTGTGCTAAATTCCTCAAGGGGAAGCACAATAAGTTCATTATTCTTTCTTGTATTGCAAACACAAGCAGTACTGATTAAACTGAGTGACATATATCATTGCTTGTTGCTCTGTATGCTCACTTGCTGAGAAATAAAGGAACTTTGCATGTATCTATCAAGTGTTTTCTTGCTTTGCCAACAAAATAATTCTACAGGTGCAGATGGAGGCATGTGGATATGAAATTCCAGTTCAGATCACAAGAGGTTGCAGTCCTGAGTTGAGTCATTGTACAGTTGGACATTGAACTTTATGATCACATTGCTGGATATAAAACACATGACTAACAATATACTTTAGAGAAAGTCTGAGGTAAAACCCTAAACTTGTAACATCCCTTTTCATTTATTCTTACAGGTCAAGCAGTGACTTTTCTTCTGGAACCAGGACTGATTCAAAGAAAATGTCCTGCTGCTGCTTCTGTATTATCTAACAAATTATAGTCTATAGGAATGGAACCAATTTTTCCTGTCTATAACATATAGGTCTGTGAATTATGTGATCTAAGTTTGTTTTTGTATTGCTGGAATTGTACACCTTTCATGGATTGTTATTTTGTTTACTTCCCTCCCTTCATCTGCCAAAGAGATGGATACCTCTTCAAATATACTGGCACTTGCAACTTATCAGTGCTTTGAAGAATATCCCTCAAGAATATGTTTGGTGTTGTCCTTACATGAAAAGTGTTGTTTGGGAACTCTGGTTGACTTTCTTTCTCTCTCCCTGGGTCACTCTGGTTAATTGGGGCTGATTTGTAGTTTACACTCTTGAGATCAGACAATCTGTAATCTTCCCACTCCTAGTTTATGTGGCTACTCCATTTACTTATTGAGCCATTAGATATGTTCGAGTCATACATTTTTTTCATTCAAATTAAATTTCATATCTCAGACATATGTAAACCAAAGGAAAGTGTATCAATAAAATAGTAAGAAATGTCTCATTGAGATCCAAGTGACTTATTTATCATTGAGGAAACTTATTGGAAATATAGTACAATAGCAAGGTTGTAAAGATGTCTGAAAGGAGTACTTATTAGTTGATGTTGGGACTGCTTTGAGTATGTTTAGATTGTAACAGGAAGGAACTCCTGAGAGATGTTGCATGTTTGAGCTCTTGGGGAAGAACAATCTGCATTCAAGTTTGTACATTAAGAATATAGGTCCTTAAGCACATGATTGTTTTTTCAATGGTCAACCTTGTAGAAGCTTTTGCCTGATTGTCCGTCATTATTTGCTGTTGTTTAGTCCAGCCTTAATGGACGCATTATATGTCGAATAGGGAAGTAAGTTTTGAAACCAAAGAGCCATTCATTGCTCAAAACAAAAATGCAGGAAATGCTCAGGAGGACAAACAGCATCTGTGGAGAGAGAAACTGACAGAACATTTTAAGGACAAAGATTATTATGAATCTGTATAAGATGTTAGGCCAGAGCTGGGGTACTGTGTGCAGTTCCGGCTGCCACATAAATAGGAAGCATATGATTGCTTTCAAAAGGGTTTAAAGGAAATTCACCAGGATGTTGCCTAGGCTGCTGCATTTTAACTATGAAAATGGATCAGATTTGCTCGAGTAGTTTTCCTTAGAATAGAGAAGGCTGAATGGGCACTTGATTTTGTGTACATCAGTTATGAGAGGCATTGGGTAGATAGAATGAAACATTTTTCCCGTTAGCAGAGGGATCAATAACCAAAGGATTTAAGGTAAATTGTTGGGGGCTAAGAGAAGATATAAAGATTCTTTTTCATCAGAAAGGGTGGTAGAGGCAGGAATCACACAACAGTTAAGAAATATTTAGATGATCACTTCAAGCACAATAGCATTCAAGACGACAAGTCAAGTTCCAGCAAATGGGACTAGAGTAGATAGGTCTTTGTTGACTGGTTCTGACATGATGGGCTAACGGGCCACTTTTCATTCTGTAATACTATGATTATGATTAAATGCCATGTCAGAGGTGCGAATGACTATATACCAGCATCTAACTGCAACAGTTAATGATAGGACCTAGGTAGTGTTTTGGATCAGAGAGATCAAGGGATTTAGATATATAGTTCTTTGAAATTTGCGTCACAGATAGACATGATGGCTAAGAAGGCACTTAGCATACTTGTTTGCATTGCTCAGACCTTTGACTGTCCGAGTTGGAACATCATATTGAGGTTGTATTGGACATTGATGCAGCCTCTTCTGGAGTACTGTGTGCAGTTCTGGTTGGTCACCCGGTTATTGTTAAGCTAGAGAAGGTTCAGCAAAAGATCCACCAGGATGGAGGGTTCAAGTTATAAAAATAGGCTGGACAGGCTGGAACCTTTTTCACTGGAGTGTAGGAGTTTGAGGGGTCACCTTTACAGAGGTTTATTAATCATGAGGAATATAGACAAAGTAATAACAAAGATCCTTTTTCGTAAGCTGGGAGAGTTCAAAACTAGGGGACATTTTTTTGAGGTGAGAAGAAAGATTTAAAAAGAACATGAGGGCAACTATTTTTTACACAGAGAGTGGTTAGTGTGTGGAATGAATTGCCAGAGGAAGTTGTGGATGCAAATACAGTTACAACATGTAACAGACATTTGGACAAATACGTGAATAGGAAAAGTTTGGAGGGATTTGGGCCAAATGCAGGTAGTAGGACTAGTTTAGTTTGGGAATATGGTTGGTGTAGACCAATTGGACTGGAGGGTCTGTTTCAATGTTGTATGACTCTAAAACATTAAAGAACAAAGAAAGAAACAAGATAACGAACCAAAGTAAAACACCAAACAAGATAGTGGCAGAAGCTGTGATCTAAAGTTGTTGAACTCTGTGATCTGTCTAAAAGGCTGCAGAATGCCAAAAAAAAAGATGAACTGTTTGTTCCTCAAGCTTGTGTCGAGTTTCATTGGACAGAAAGGTCAGAATAAGAGCAAGGTGAAAAGTTACAAGGTGAGTGACAGGAAGCTCAGGGTCAGTCAGTTCTGCAAAGTGGATTTCCAGAATACATTTGGTCTCCCCAGTTTAAAGGAAACCCTTGCATAAACATGGTACAATAAACCTGCTGCTTACCTGTTTGGAGACAAAGTTCAGTTTTCACATTGAAAATATTCTCCATCGAGTATTGCAATATCACTGTGCTAAATCAAAACTAGGTTTCCTTGAGACTGTGCGGTTCATTAACTATAGCAGAAATTTATTTAATCACAGTCTGTCCTCTCATGGCCCAGAATATGCCTCACTCTATCATTAGCATCAGCTGAGATCAACCCTAAAGTTTGGGAGGACATAGTAGAAGGAGGAATATATAAAATGAGAAATCAACTTGATGAATGTATAACTCAGGATAAATTGTATGCCAGATGGTAGAAGCAGCATGCAATAAACCAGGTTAAATAAATTCACAATTAATAAATCAAATCAAATCTCTGCAGTTCTGCCACATTCAGTCATGAATGTTGGGGGCAATCATACAATTAATAGAATGCAGAGGCTCCATAAATGTCTCCATTCTCAACTATAGGGAGTCTATCTCAACACTGCCAAGAGAAAGCTGAAGCATCAGCCGGAAGTGCTACATGGGTGATCCAAGCTAAGCTGTTCCAGAACAGCTACAACACTGTTACCTACTTGGAAATATGGCAAATTGCTCAGGTACAGCCTATGCACAAATAGCAGGACAAAGCCAATGCAGCCAATTACTGCCCTGTCAGTCTACTCTCAATAATCAGCGAGATAGTGAAATGGGTCATTCATAGTTTCTTCAGGCTGGATGTAGAAACAAATAATCTGCTCATTGAAATTAGTTTGGATTCCACCTCATTAGAATCTTGGAACATTGACAAAGGAGCTGAACTCCAGAAATAAGGTCAAAGTGATTGCACTGAATATCAAAGTAACATTTGACAGGTTATGGCATCAAGGAGCACGAGCAAAACTGGGAATTGGAGATGGGAAACTCTATGGCAGTTGGAGTCATATCTGCACAAAGGAAGATGAATCAGTGTTGGAGGTCAATCATCTTAGTCCAATTATTTATACAAATGATTTGTATGTGAGCATAAGAGGTATAGGTAGTAGGTTTGCTGATGACACCAACATTGGAGGTATAGTGGACAGCGAAGAAGATTACCTCAGATTACAATGGGATCTTGATCAGATGGAGTTTAATTTAGATAAATGTGTGGTGCTGCATTTTGGGAAAGCATATCTTAGTAGGACTTATACACTTATTAGTAAGGTCCTGGGGAGTGTTGCTGAACAAAGACCTTGGAATGCAGGTTCATAGCTCTTTGAAAGTGGAGTCGCATGTAGATAGGATGATGAAGAAGAAGTTTGGTATGCTTTCCTTGGTCAGAGTATTGAGTACAGGATTTGGGAGGTCATGTTGCGGCTGTATAGGACATTGGTTAGGCCACTGTTGGAATATTGCAAGCAATTCTGGTCCCCTTCCTATCGGAAAGATGTTGTGAAACTTGAAAAGATTCAGAAAAGATTTACAAGGATGTTGCCAAGGTTGGAGGATTTGAGCTATAGGGAGAGGTTGAATAGGCTCGGGCTGTTTTCCATGGAGTGTCAGAGGCTGAGGGGTGACTTTATAGAGGTTTATAAAATCATGAGGGGCATGGATAGGATAAATAGACAAAGTCTTTTCCCTGGGGTGGGGTAAGTCCAGAACTAGAGGGCATAGGTTTAGGGTGAGTGGGGAAAGATATAAAAGAGACTTAAGGGTCAACCTTTTCACTCAGAGGGTGTTATGTGTATGGAATGAGCTGCCAGAGGAAGTGGTGGAGGCTAGAACAATTGCAACATTTAAAAGGCATCTGGATGGGTGTATGAATAGGAAGGGTTTGTCGGGATATGGGCCAGGTGCTGGCAGGTGGGACTAGATTGTGTTGGGATATCTGGTCAGCATCGACGAGTCGGACCGAAGGGTCTGTTTCTGTGCTGTACGTCACTATGACTCTATGACGTGAGTTCTTCACAGTTCATTAACAACCTTTTCTCCATTGGGTAAGTAGAGTTTTCGCTGATGATTGTGCAATATTTAGCACCCAATGCAACTTTTCAAGCACGAAAGCAGTTTATAATACACTGCAAGACCTAGGCAACATTCAGTGTTGGGCTGTCAAGTGGAAAGTAACATTCATACACAGTATGTAGCAGGCAATGATCACATCCAATAAGACAGTATCTAAATATTCACTGGCAATACCATTGCTGAATATCCCACTATTAACATCCAGAGGCTTTCCAGTGAATAGAAACTGAATTAGATCAGCCCTATATTGTTGCTACAAAAGGTCAGACATTAAGAATTCTGTGCTAAGTAACTTCTCTCTTATCACCAAGGCTAATCCACCATCTACTTAGCCACAATTCAGGAGTGATTTGGAGATGCTGGTGTTGGACTGTGGTGTACAAAATTAAAAATCTCACAACACCAGGTTATAGTCCAACAGGTTTAATTGGAAGCACTAGCTTTCTGGGCACTGCTCCTTCATCAGGTGGTTGTGGAGGCCACAATTATAAGACTCAGAATTAATATCAAAAGATTACAGTGTGATGTAACTGAAATTATACATTGAAAAAATATCTTGATTGTTTGTTGAGTCTTTCATCTGTTAGAATACCATGATAGTTTCACTTGTTTCATATGTAAATCACAACTTTTATTTAAAAGTTACATTCTCAGGTTAACTGTAACAATTGGTGTCAGCCAGATTCTATGTTGAAAGTGTTAGCCTCCATGTTCCCTGCTTGTGCCATAATGTTTAGACTGATTCTAATCTAAAAAGTGAGTTAACAGAGTCTTACATGGATTCATGCAGTTTTGAGCAAAGTACAATGTAACTCTGCAAGAGAGAAGGATGTAAAGAGGTGCTATACATCTTGTGGCTTTTCAGGGAATAGATACTGCCGGATTGGGGTGACTGAGGAGTAAGTCATGGAGTCACAGCGGCAATGATCCTTTTGGAATGTTGGAAAGGGTATGCAGAACATGTTTGGTGATGGCCTCTTGCTGGATCTGTGAAATACACAGATTGGTGGCTGATCCAAAAACAGCACGAAGCACCCCTGTATGGTTCTGGGCCAGAAGGGAAGGGTGAGAGCAAACATGCGGAAAATGAACTGCAGCCACTCTAGGCAGAAATCTTTAGTTGAGAAAAGAGAGGTAAGGTTCAACCTAACATCACTATGTCACAAACGTTGTCATTTCAAGTTAGGATTTGGAGGAGCCGGTGTTGGACTGAGATGGACAAAGTTAAACATCATCGTCCAACAGGTTTATTTGGAAGCACTAGCTTTCAAAGCTCTGCTTCTTCATCAGGTGGTTGTGGAGCATGACCATAAGACACAGAATGTATAGCAAGAGGTTATAGTGTTATGCCGCTGAAATATATTAAACAAACTTAGATTGAATCTTTCATCTTTTAGAATGGTTTTGCTAGTTTCCATTTGTTAGTATGTAAATCCCAGAATTCCTTTTAAGTCAGATTTTCAAGATAACTTCAGGTTTTCTAACAAAATGTGTCATCTCAGCTCAGACAATGCAATAAAGGTGTAAGGTTAAAGTGTGTCTGTGTCCCAATCTTGAGTCAGACTGGTTCAATTTCTAAAGTGGGATTTACAGAATCTTACATGGATTGACTGTAGTTTATGCATTTTTGAGCAAAATAAAATATAGTTCTGAAAATACAGATTCACCCCATAAATTTATGTTTGTGCATGCAGGAAAGAAAGAGAGTGTGTGCGCATGTGCGTGAGTGCATCTAAGAGAGTGTGTGTAAGCTTGGTAAAGCATGTGTATGTGAAATGGGGTATAAGCCTGTGAGAAGGTGAGAGTGCAGGGTGTGTGTTAGTGTGTGAATATGGAGGGAGGGAAGGCTTGGTTACTTTGCGTGGTTGCTTATCCCGAAGTCTGCCTTGGAGGATGGTCACCCGACGGTTTGAGGCCGAATGGCCCGGACCGCTGGAGTGTTGCCCAACTGGGAGGGAACACACTTACCTGGTGATTGTTGTGTGACCGAGCAGACACTATGATAATGGATGCATGGACACTGCACAACAATCACCAGGCAAGTGTGTTCTCTCAGTCTGGAAATGCTTCAGCGGTCTGGGACATTCGGCCTCAGACTTTCAGGTGACCATCTTCCAAGGTGGACTTCGAGACAAGTAACAACGCAAAGTTGCCTTGTAGAGGCTGATAGATAAGTTCGGTACCCATGAGGATGGCCTCAACTGGCATCTTGGGTTTATGTCACACTACAGGTGACCCCACTGCACTATACAGTCCCTCTCTCACACACACACACATTCCTACTCACACAGACCCTCTCTCATACACAAGCTCTCTTTCATATACACACTTACATCCCCCACACTCACCCTCTCACAGGCTTATACCCCGTCACACTCACACATACTTTACCAAGCTTACACACACAAACTCTCACAAATGCACTCACACCCAAACACGCGCACTCACATACACATACTCACTCTGGCTCTCCTGCATGCATGCACGTGCATACACATACACACACAATTTTATGGGGCAAATCTGTATTTGCAGAATTATATTTTACCTTGCTCAAAAATGCATAACCTACAGTCAATCCACCTAAGATTTTATAAATCCCATTTTAGAAATAGGACCAGTCTGACGCAAGATTGGGACACAGACAGACTTTAACCTCATACCTTTAATGCATTGTGTGAGCTGAGATGACACATTTTATTAGAAAACCAGAAGTTATCTTAAGAATGTGACTTTAAAGGAGCTCTGGGATTTACATATTAACGAACCAAAATTAGTAAAACCATTCCAAAAGATGAAATACTAAGTTTGTTTAATATATTTCAGCTGCATGACACTAAACTTTTCCGATAAATTCTGCGTCTTATGGTGCTACTCCACAACCACCTGATGAAGAAGCAGCGCTTCCAAATCCACCTGTTGGACTATAACCTGGTGTTGTGAGATTTTTTTTAACTTCGTTTAAAGTTTAAAGTTGGCCTGATTTGTAGGTGCCGGTGTTGGACTGGGGTGAAAAGAGTTAAACCTGTAACCTTAACTTTAAATCCTGTCTTTTTCAATATAAAATTTCAGTTATACCACACTGTAAATGCTTCCAAATAAACCTGTTAGACTGCAACCTAATATTGTGTGATATTTAACTTTAAAGTTGGCCTCCGCGTACGTTTTACGTCAGTTCCGGCGCATGTACGTCACAGGGTTGGTTTGTCGACATTGGCTCGTTCTGTAACCGTCGCTGAATTTAAAAGTTTAAACGGGCGCGCGGCTGCTGCTGGTTGTTGGGTTTGTCAGCGATTCTCCGGTAAGTGCCAACTACTGGGGAGAGGGCTGTCTCCGGACGGGGACGCAACCGGTCGATCCCGAGTTAGGGAGGACGGGGATTCAGACGGTTGCTTTGCTCCGAGGTGGAGAGGTGCGGAGGGGAATGCGGACGGCTGCTCGGTCCCGGGAGGTGTGGGGGGGTTGTTGCCTTCTAATTTATTTGTTCCCAGAAGGGTTTGAGGGAAGGGTGGAGGATTCGCTAGCACTGGAGGGCCCACAGGGATGTGAGCAGGAAGAAAGGCTGTCCTGCCGTGTGTGTGCAGCAATACGGCCGCCTCGGGATCTGGGATCTGTCCGTGCATTATTAAAGGCCTGGTCTTGAATTTCTGATGCGGAGGGTCCATGACGGTTGGCGGTGGCTTGCTCCTTTTTCAACTGATTCTATACTTAAGAGTTTTGATCTCCACAATGGTGTAGTAAGATTGGATTTATTGATATGCCACTGGCTTCAGGAAAATTAACTTCCATAACATGTACATTGGAAGATATTTAACGGTATTTGTTTTGCTATATCTACAGAGAGTTCTCACTTGTGTGTTGTGAAGTGTAACACTTTTTGATGCTCCATGTGTAAAGATATATGGTGGTGCCTCTCTATTCAAGCATATGGCTAGGCATCTTGCAGCTGCTTCATCCACCCTTAACTATGGGGATATATCTTCAGTTTGTTCAAGGAATTCTGTGTCTGCGCATAGGATTTACACAGGGTGTGGGGGTATCTTTAGATAGTCGTCCACGACAATAATTATTTCTGAAATCCCTCTGAAGAGGTGCGCTATAAAGTATCTCCGAGAAGGTTTTCAGTTAAGGTGTGAATTGGGGTTAAAGTTTTTATCACAAAGAACGGCGGATGTTAGAAAATGGAAACAAAAACGGAAATTGCTGGAAACACTCAGCATATTTGACAGCATCTGTAGAGAAATCCGTTAACGTTAGGGTCGAGTGTCCCGTCCTCTGAACATCTAACTGGAGTTCTTGGGGGGAGGAGGAGGCACTCGACCCCAAACATTAACTGATTTCTTTCCACAGGCACATATCCCTCTAAACTCTTATTATACCCATTCAGATGCCTTTTTAACTGCTGTAATTGTACCAGCCTCTGCCATTTCCTCTGGCAGCTCATTCCATTCACATACCACCCTCTTTGTGACAATGTTGCGCCTTAGGCCCCTTTTGTATTTCTCCACCCCCGACTAAATCTATGCCCTCTAATTCTGGACTCTCCCACTGCAGGGAAAAGACCTTGTCTATTTATCCTATCTGTGCCCCTCATGATTTTATAAACCTCTCAGCCTCTGTCTCTCCCATAGCTCAAATCCTCCAACACTGACAACATCCTTCTGATAAGAAGGCCAGAATTGCATGCAATATTCCAACAGAGGCCTAATCAATTTCCTGTAAAGCTGCAACATTTCCTCCTGACTCCATAGTCAATACTCTGACAATAAAGGAAAGCATACCAAATGTTGCCTTCACTATCCTATCTACCTGCAACTCTACTTTCAAGGAGCTATGAACCTGCACTCCAAGGTCTCTTTGTTCAGCAACACTCCCCAGAACCTTACCATTAAGTCCTGCTCTGATTTGCTCTTCCAAAATGCCACACCTCACACTTATCGAAATTAAACTTCATTTGCCACTCCTCAGCCCCTTGGCCCACCTGAGCAAGATCCTGTTGTTACCATAGCAAGGGTTGAGAGGAGGGTTCCCTTTGCTTTATTATAATTTCAATGTTTGACATTGAGCAAGTCTGCCTTTTCAAAGACAGGGAAGGTCTGGCAGGAGCAGGGAGGTCGTCAGTACTGAAAATATAGTACTATGGTTGCAAGAACAGGTTTTTGTGGTGTTACTTGGCAGCCATTGACTTCAGTCTTTTTGCCACATGCAAAGCACAAATAGGTGGATGGAGTATTCTACTTTGTGTAGGTGAGCATAGCTCCAAAACTCTAGAAACACAACCTCAACTTGAACAAAACGGTCTGCTTGAATAACATTCTCTCTAATTCAATGGTGCATTGTGTTATACTGAAACCTTGCAAAGGATGCAATGCTGAAAATGTGTTGCTGGAATAGCGCAGCAGGTCAGGCAGCATCCAGGGAACAGGAGAATCGACGTTTCGGGCATAAGCCCTGAAGAAGGCTTATGCCCGAAACGTCGATTCTCCTGTTCCCTGGATGCTGCCTGACCTGCTGCGCTATTCCAGCAACACATTTTCAGCTCTGATCTCCAGCATCTGCAGACCTCACTTTCTCCTCCAAAGGATGCAATGCATCAACTCAACTAGTGTCTGATAGCTTGCAAACCCACACCATTGGTGTGACTGTAAGTTACCCAAATTTCACAAAATCAATGTGCAATTAACCTGATCTTAAAAATAACATTAATCAAACATGATGTGGAGTGCCAGTGTTGGACTGGGTTGGACAAAGTTAAAAATCACGCAGCACCAGGTTGTAGTCCAATAGGTTTATTTGGAAGTACATGAATCAGTGATTTTCCCCAATATCCAAATAGTTGGTGTATGTGGATGGCATACAACTGCAGCAGACATGAATGTGGCCCATTTTTGCACCAATGAACTTCCTGCATCCACATGAATGTGCAGCTTTGTGTGCACATAATACCAGCTCGTGATGTAGCAATTTTGACAAATAAGTAGTCTTTTGATCAAAAAGGACTGAAACCAGTCACTCCAATTGGGTGTGATAAGTTGTTGTCAATTTTGATTTGCACCATTTATGGGAATTTTCACATTAGAGATGGAACCTCACCTGTAAAAGAATCTTCTGCAGGCAGAAAATAAAGCAAGCTGTATTTCAAGCTGCTGTTTAAGTTTTTTTTGTTTATGACTTCAGGTTTGAAGCTGGAGGAAGCTTGTGTGCTCTCAAGAGTCTGCTCAGTGAATAGATAAGATTAAAAACACATCAGGGCGTGGAGTGCTCAAGACAACTGAGATATTTGCGACTGCTGATGATCCAAGACATTGATTAAACAACTTTTAGTCTTGGGTCAAACCTTTTTAAGGTATTAAATACGCATTCATTTCATTTGTTTTCCTACTGGATTGCTATCCTTGTTTACATGCCTGATGTCAATTTTTTAAAATTCCCCTGGGTGAGCATACAATGTTCTTTCGTTCATGGTTAGGTGGGTCAGTTTATTGATCATCAGGAAGACAGTATCTCCTCCATGTGCTTCCATTACTGTTTTGAAGCATTCTCTGAAAGGATGTTTGAGTCTTTCATGGACCCTAAATCTATAATGGGCTAGAGTTTTGTCAGAGTCCAAGCTGACTCCATCTTCTACTCTCATTGTTCCCCATCTGATTTGTTAACTACATTGAAAATCAGTTAATATGTAATGGATTGTGGATGATTTTATTTTATTTTTTATTTTGTTAATGTTTATGGGGTGTGGGTTTTTATTTATTGCTCTGAACGTAGTTGAGAGTTTGGAGAGACATGAAGGCCAGGCCAGGTCAGGTCCTTCCTCCTTTGTGCACTCTTGCACTTCATGGGCATATATATTCCAAATTTAAACTTCATTAGTTAACTTAAATCACTTTGTCTACTTTGCTTAAATGTTATCCTTTTTTTGTGCCATTCAGTGACATCATGGCTTTGAGAACAGCAATCACAATGGCAGACACTGATAACATGCTGAAATTGTTTGGTGAAAAACTCCATATTGTTATTGAAGATTTCAAAGAAAATACCATATGGCTGAAAGAAATCCAAGAGGAAGCCAAAAAGATGTTCATCAGGTTAAAAAAAAGTTTTGTAATTTTGCAAACTCCATGTTGGCCACTGTACCTTTTTTGCTTTTGATATACTCAGTTTTGTAGCTGTTCAAACAAAGTATTGAGTAGATTGCCAGAGGTTGGTTTTTCGACAAAAGTTGCAGATTTATACAACTTATATATTTAAGATTTTCAGTTCAATGAAATTTTTAACTTGTTATGGGGCTAAACTCCTTAACCAACCTCATAACTAGGTAGCTTAATAAAGGCAAGCTATTTGAGATGTTTTGCTGGGATTGATGAAGAGAGTTGTCACTTCAAGTATAATTGAACATTTTTATATTATTAAGTTAAAAGTAGATTTCAATTGGCACTTGTTTCAAAAAATCATTAAAAGTCTTGTTTATTAAGTGTTTTTTTAAGTCTCCTGATGGAAACACAGGCTGAATTGAGACATGTTTTACAATCATTTAAGATGCAGCAAAAAAACAATTCAGGCAAAAGCTGCCAATGGTGTTGCAGCCAGTTGCACTCATTGGTTACCTGGTGAATCATAACCTTCGTGCTTTAGTTAATGCATGAACTACTGTCCCCTGGTCAAAATCCTTCTTTCCAAGTAGCTATCATTACAAATGGGAGCGTTTACCTCATTCAGAAAGTAAAAATCAATTGGTGCATCCTTCTGTGACAATGTCAAGTTAGATTTGCCGTTTCATCATTTTGGCCTAGTTTGATTTCAACAACTTCAGATTTATCTGCAAGGTTCGTTTATTTATTTATACAGCTTTTGAAAGAACACCTTATTGTTACTTTGTGAAAAATGGCCATGTTTGTCTTGCAGTCAACAACCCCTCCAGACCCCAAAGGTCCACCTTTTTAGCCTTTTATTGCTCAGATATATACTATAATTAGACTAACTGAAAATGCAGCATTCCACAAGTATTCAACAATACTTGACTCTATTTTACTGATGCCTCTCTAGTGCTAATCAGTTCCTATGATTGTCTCACTGCTTGTCTGGCATGCAGCACTAGGTGAAAAATTTCCTTGAACTTACTCTTGTGAAATCTGGAACTATTCTTTACTCCCTACAGCAATTTATTTCCTGCACTGTTTCCATCCTTGATAACTGTTGGAAACTGCAAATTTTCAATTTATTTTCTTTGACTCCTGAATCAATTTTCTGTCCACATCAATGCCAAAGACCACCACTTTCCAGCTCTCTAAAGTTAGACAAGTTCATCTAAAATCTTTCAGTCACCCCAAAAAGCTGAGTATTCTATTGGTCTCCTGAATAACTTGATTTTGCACCCAGTATAAACATGGGTCCTCCAATTCTGTCCATATATTAACACTCTTCAAATCTCATTTGCCAATCATGTGTTTTCTGGCCATCATGGACTTCCCGTCAGATGATAGCTCGGTTTTAAAATTCTTATCTTTGTCTTCAGATCCCATTACTGTCTCTTCCCTCTCCCCCCCCAGTGCTGCAGCCTTAAAGTCTTTTAATGCCTATAGTTTTTTTTGGTCTCCTTTTTTTTTAATTGCTTAATCATTGGTGACATTACTGCCATTTTCCTTTGCTGCAAGATATGAAATTCTCTCCGCTCTCATTGACATGTCCCTTTTTGAAATAATATCTGAGATCAAGTTCTTGCTCATTGTGGCCAAGCAATTTAAAAAAAAAAATGTTTTCATTAGTATCACTTAAGTCTTGTGATGTATTACTATGTTAAATGTGTCTCCAGAAATGGATATTTTTGTGCATTGTTCATTTGGGCCCAAGAACAAGTAACTGAACAAGTTATAAGTTGCCAACCAAAAATATAGAATCTCTCTCTCTCCACCGATTTTAAAATCCATCTAGTAAATTCTAAAATGTTGAGTATAGGTGTTACAATTCCCTTCATGCCCTGAGTCTGTCTTTATCATCAAAGAAATAGGGCCATGTACACTGCCAGTATACAGCACACATTATTCACTTGCACAAATGAATAATAAACACAAATAAGAACTTGAGCACCAGTTGAGTTTTGCTGCTAATGTGAGAATTGAAAATATTTTCAGTGACTTTACTGCGGAACCTGAGCTGATGCCAAAAACACCTTCAGAAAGAAAGCAGCGTAGGAGACGACCATCTGTGGCCCAGGATTCCACTAAGAGGTAAGCATTATCAGTGGTGTCCAGTAAACTGAGATGTAGTTTGAAGGCATTAATCTCCTGAACACATTCAGTGGTCAAATTGCTTTCTTTAGAAGCAACAGAAATACTGGTTTTAAGTTTGCAAAATTTCCTGAATTCCAGAATAGTGTCAACTTTGGAAACTAGCAAACACAATCCTGTTCAAAAGTGGGGTAAGAAAAAATGGGGATGTCAGGGTGCTGACTATGACATTAATATGGGAATTTCTTGAATATATTGGTAAGGCAATCTTAGAGTATAACATTGCGTTAACATTGTTTTGCAAACGGCAACTTGAGTTTGACAAACTTATTTAGGGCTTTTAAGGGTGTAATGAGAGACATGGGTGAAGAGAAGCCATTTGTATTCCAAAAGAAATTCAATATGGTGTCAAACCAAAGGCCATAGGCATTAGAAGGTTCATGGATTTACAGCAATAGTATTTGTGTTGATATTGGTTTGATTAATGGACAGGAAAAAAATTGTGATAAGTGGGATGTTATTTGGGGGGGGGTGGTAGTGAGGGTCATTGTACAATGGACAGAGTAAACAGTGTATGCTATCATTAGAAGAATGAAATGTGATTTCTTGAGGCATTAAAGCTCATTAGTATGGGCAAAAAGAGTTTGCTTCTATTGGTTGGGCAATGTATGACATTAGAAACTGGCCCAAAAATAAGAAATTTCTTCACGCAAAGTATAGTAAATGTTTGATCGTTCTCTCCAGAAGGTTGTAAATGCTCCATTATGGACTATTTAAGACTGGGATAGACTTTTGGCCTTGTAGAATCAAGGAGTATGTGTAGTGGTCAAAAAAATTAAGGCAGAATATCAACCATGATCATAGCAAAGCAGACTCTAGACATCAGGTCCATTCCTCTTTCTATTTCTTGCATGTAAAGTTCTGCCTCTTCAGGCTGTGGACTGCTGGTGGGTAATCTGATGCTGGTACAGAGCAGTCTGCTGGATAGCTAACTGGATTGAAATTTACTTTTATCAAAATTTAGTGTGTGCAGGAAAGTATAAAATTGAAAGAAATTTCCGATTCAAGTGTGAATGAGTTGCTATCCTTTGTAATCTATTTACCTAGGGTGGAATGTCCCTAACTGTGTAAAGAAAACTTTAGAAAATGTTGCTAATATGAAGGGGTGTTGGATCTGGGTTAATTTGGTTTGTGTAGAGATTTTAATTTGAAGGATTTACCTCCAAGGCATTGAATTTAATAAGGTTTTGGGGAAACGTAGTATGCTGCTTTTGTAGAATGTAGTTCCACTACACTTTTTTTTTCAAAAGTTTGGAAGTCCAAATGATAAAAGGAAGGATGGGATGAGGAAGGTGAGTCTACTTCCATTTTATGCTGAATTGAGAGGTGAGTTCTTGTGCAGTTCAAAGTGCTCTCCTCCCAAGAGTCATGCATAGCATGTTTCATGCTTCATTATATGATCACTTTGGATTGTTTTTAATGGATCACTTGGCCAGTACTATTTTGATTTTTGCTTTGAGTTCCATTGGAGTTTGGTGCAAAAGGTTCTGTCTTTAATGTATTCACATTTCGCAGTACAATAGTTAATGAAACTACTTTTCGTGCCATCATGTGACAAAGGTACTGAATAACTCCAATTCTTTTGGAACTGAACCAGTGTTATTAAAGCTTTAGTGAATTTAGGGTGGAATGTCCCTAACTGTGTAAAGAAAACTTTAGAAAATGTTGCTAATATGAAGGGGTGTTGGATCTGGGTTAATTTGGTTTGTGTAGAGATTTTAATTTGAAGGATTTTATTTCTCCAGACTTTCTAGAAGCAGAAGAAATTTGAGGCGCTCTTCAACTCAAAGGGCAAAGCTCAGAAGTAGGGTTGTTGAGGAAGATAACAGTGGCTACAATAAGATAGTTGAAGAGCCAGAACCGCCTGTACGTCAAACACGGTCAACGACACGTGCATTAGCAACTGCCAATCTTGAAACTGAGAAAAATGAGCTTGCGGTTGTCCCAGTTAATGGTAGAGTGCCACTTGTTGTCTTGTCACTAAATGACTGTAAAAGTGTTGAGTTTCACCAAAAAGGTGAAGTTGTTGACTTAACCAAAACTCTGTCGACTTCTTCTGAAGATGTGCAAAAGGAATTTGAAAGACAACCACCTCCTAGTGCACCTGTTTTGGAAACCATATCTGCTGCTACTTCAGTGATCCCCAGGAGCCCAAATCGAGCAGCCACTAAGATGAAAATAGCAGGTGCAGTAACTGCTAAAGAAAATAGCGTAAATGAGTGTTTAGCTGATCAGGAATTAAATAATTCTATGAAGTCATCAGCAGCTACTGAAAACTCCATCACTGAAAATGAAAACCAGTCTAGTCATAAGGCTGTTCGTAGATCAGTGCGGAAAAGCACCACCAATCACCGGTCCAGCTGTCATAGCTTAATGGATAAATATTCATTGAATATTCAACGGACTGTCATGGTACAAGAATCGATGAGGAAATCCTTGCGTAAATCTATGGCCAAGAGGAGGGATATTCGAGAATCCTCTGCTTCCAGCTGTAAGTATAACGGAATATGTTTTAGACAACGTGGTGACAAATTGTACCTAGTCAATCTGCAAAAAAAGAGGTTAACTAAGTTCTTCTACTTGAACCATATGAAACTGAACTTAAGATCACAAAATATTTTGGCTATATTTGCAAATAGAAGGATCTGTGTTGAGACAATGGAGAAAAGCCTTTCTCATAGCTTGTATAACTCTGTTGTATAACCTGTTTATTATAAATTTGATTTGATTTCCCTACAGTGTGGAAACAGGACCTTTGGCCCAACAAGTCCACACTAACCCTCCAAAGAGCAACCCACCCAGTCCCCAATATTTATCCCTGACTAGGCACCCAACACTCTAGGCAATTGAGCATGGCCAATTCACCTGACCTACACATCTTTGGATTGTGGGAGGAAACCGGAGCACCCAGAAGAAACCCACGCAGACTCTGAGAATGTGAAAACTCCACACAGTTGCCCGAGATGAGAATTGAACCTGGGTCCCTGGCGCTGTGAGACAGCACTGCTAACCACTGAGCTACTGCACCGCCCCAACAAGTCCGTACTGACCCTCCGAAGAACAACCCAACCAGACCCAGTCCCCTACCCTATATTTGCCCCTGACTAATGCACCGAACACTACAGGCTATTTAGCATGGCCAATTCACCTGACCTGCACATCTTTCTTTCCAGGCTTAGTCTTAAGAAGCAATGACAGGGATCATCTGAGATCTGGAGGTTAGCTATTGTTGTCTTAATCTAGCAGAATGGCTTGAAAGGAGATGGTGTTCAATCTGGACAGCATAGTCCAAATAGGAGCATGTTGAACTTTATCATCCAGTTTAGTAACAACATGAATATGCTTCAACATTAACTCCCCTTTCTTTTGTTTCCTTTATTCCCTCATTGCCCCAAAGTTATTGATTCTCTGACTTGAATATAATTGTGAAATATCTGTAGTATTCTCTGGAGTGTTCCAGGGCTTCCCAACTTTGTGAAGAAACTTCTGTCCAAAATGACTGACCCCTTATTCTTGAGATTATAATCCGCTCATTCTACACTTCTAACTGAGGAGATGTCCTCTCTGCATTTCTTTTTTAATGTCAGTATGATCACTGGTGGTAGTGTCCCTGCCCTTGACCAAGAAACCTAGGTTCAAGTCCCATCTGCTCCAGAGGTGTATAATAACATCTCTGAAGTGGTTGATTTCGGGGAAAAAAAAAAAGTCAAATCACCTATTTGACTCTGAAGTTCCAAAGACTGCTGCCCGATCATGTAATCTCCTTGTAGTTTAACCTTTTGCACCTTTTTTAATTGAAGATCCAAACATGTGCTGCTTTCATTTTATCTGCTGTCCTAGTTGGATCACAACATCCCCTACTTTATGCTTCAGGGAGAAGATAATATCAACATTAGTTATCTGCATAATTCTTGTCAAGATTCTATCCTCACTCTGCAGCTACTGCTGCAATGCTAATCATGGCAGCTAAATTTGCCATGAGTTTGACTGTATAGACTGTCATAATGACTACTATCTTCTCTGCAGTGACCTGTCCCAATCCCATCTGTGTCTGAAACTTTCAAATTGCTATTGTCATGTCAGACCTAATCATAGTATGCTATGATGACTGAAACTCCACAGCATTTTTGCGATTTACTGTGATCTGTCCCCAGATAGTTCTGGGTCCTTTTTCCTATTTAATGAATTTTTGGATGAGAATATAGAAGGCATGGTTAGTAAATTTGCAAATGATACCAAGAAGGTGAAGAAGGTTTTCTAAGTTTACAAAGGGATCTCTATTAAATGGGACAATGGGCTGAAAAGCACCAGATGGCGTTCAATCTGGATAAATGTCCCAAAATGCAAAATCTCTTTTGAAGTCTGTGTCACATATAGACAGGGTGGTTAAAAAGGCATTTGACATGCTTGCCATCATTGCTTAGTCCTTTTTGTTTATGGGAGTTGGGAAGCCATTTGAGGTTTTATGGGGTATTGATGAGACCTCCTCTGGAATGCTGCATCCAATCCAGTTTTAGGGAGAATATTCTCAGCTGGAGCCGGTTCTGAAGAAGTTTGCCAGTATGTTGCTGGGTATGGAAGGTTGGAGTTAGAGAAGCTGGGACTTTTTCACTGGAGCATAGGTTGAAAGGCGAGCTGACAGGTTTATAAAATGGTAGCTTATTTTTCCCTAAATTGGGAGATTTCAAGACTTGGGCGGTACAATTTAAAGGTGAGCAAGGAGATTTTCAAGACATGATGGGTAATTGTTTCACTAGATGGCTCACGTGGAATGAACTTGCTGAGGAAGTGATGGATGTGGGCACAATTACAATTGGATAGGTACATGAATAGGAAAAGGTTGGAGCGATATGGCCCAGGTGCAGGCAGGTGGGACTAATTTAGTTTGGGATTATGTTTGGCATGGGCTGGTTGGACCGAAGGTTCTGTTTGTGTTGTATGACTCTTGTCTTGCATTATGTCAATTAAATGATCACCCAAAATCATGGAACAAGTTGGAAAAAGACTATTTAGTGTGGTGCATGGATTGTTCAGATGCAGATGTTATCTACTATTTTTGTCTCGGTCATTGATTACTATCCTGTACTTTATGCCCTATCTTGTGCTAGAAAATCTAGCCAAATTTTGTAACTGACTTTATTCTCTTAAATACACCTGTCGGAATCCAGAATTGATCAGGTATTTTTCAACTTCAGATTTTGTTTGGTGCTCTTTATTTCATTGTAAAATTTTCTAATTTGCTTGTCTGTCTTTTGCTTTTAGCTCACATCAGTAATGACAATATGGATGAGAGAATGCGGTAAGAGAATATTTACTTCAATATTCATTCTGAATATTGACCAGCAAGTCGTTAAATGGGTCACAAATAATTGCAACTTCTGCTTACCTGCCCAACATTTATCCCATCTAGTGGGATCTGTTGAAGTGTGTAATCTGAATCTTTTTCTTTTTCGGAACAAATATCCAAGTTTCTAGGTTTTGTGGCTATCTGAAGGAACAGTTCTACATTTATGGGATATGGGTGCTGTTGGCAAGGCCAGCATTTGTTGCCTAACTCTAATTGATGTATTAGTTGATGTTTGTTCAACCACTTTGGAGGGCAGTTAATAGTCAACCATATGACTGTGGGTCGCAAATCATTTGGGTCAGCCCATGTAAGGATGGCAGACTTCTTTCCCTAAAGGACACTGTGTAATGGAAGGGTGCTTAAAGCAATCCGTACTGGTTTAATGGTTCCATCACTGCTTGCTTTTTGTTTCCTCCACCCCCCCCCCTTGGTCTATTCAAAATTTGGGAGGATAAATGGCTGTTATTTTCACTTGTATGTGATGATGGGAACTCTTATTCCCTCTCTCTCTTGCTTCTTCTAAATTCAATGATGAAAGTGGAAATGGGAATGATATGGGCAGATGTGTAGTGGGGCAGCCCACTGTATGCTATCGCACAAAGTCAGATCATCCACATTGTTCCCCAGTCTGTGTATATTTTCTTGTTAAAACATTTGCTCTTCCTATGAGCAAATTTTGTTATAAACAGCTGGTGCATAGGTGATATGATTTTTTGCAGTTTCAATTAGGATAAGGTGCCTTTCAAACCTTTTTCACCACTTCTTCTGTTAATCCTTTTAAAACAGGATCATTTGAGGCCAATTTTTATGTGCCCTGTATTTTTCCTAGCTAAGATCCAGTAACCAGACTGGCACTAGTTGTTAGTTATTACAAGTTACAATCTGCTGACACAAGGTATGAGAACTACAATGATTAAAAATGCTTAAACCTTAAATTGAGTTTGTGTTCTGGTTAGTGAAAACAGATACATTCCTCTAGATACCAGTGTAATTGGAAACATTTTGAGCCCTGCTGTTAGTAGGACTTCACCTTAATGTCCAAGAGTAGTGAAGCCAGATGTTATACTTTGTTGTTGCTTTTATCACATACATGTTTCCTGATTTTTAGATGTCACCTGATCTATGCATAACTATACACCGCCTTTTTAAGTTGTGAAGTAGCCTGTTCAGGAAACTAGTTCGTTGTAAAGTGTTACACCTTGTACTACCCATAAATATTAAATTGCTAAGATATGAACAATGAGATTCTTTGGCAGAATAGTGTGCTCTGTTTTAGAAATGGCTTAAGTAACTGAAATATGCAGTGCAGGGCTAAATGGCATCTTGCTCAGTGTTCTAACTCTTGCTTCTAAGTTGGTTTTATGTACCACACCAGAGGCTTCATAACACAACTGAGGCTGACTTAGTATTCTTATCATTATAGGAATGCTACATTGTTATCTTTTTGATGTGCTATCTTTTGAGTGAGCTGCAAAACGGAGTTCCTCTTTGGACTTGGGCCCACAAAAGTTTCCACATCACTATTTCAAAGAGCAAGGAAATCTCCCTAAGTTCTGGTCAATATTTATTATCACTAGCGTCACAAAAACAAATGTTTATCAATTGTTTTCAAGTTACTATTTTTGTGCCTCTGCTGTGTGCAAATTTCATTGCTGTATTACTGCACTAAATAGTATTATTCAACTTCTGGTCATTGGTTGTGGATTGCTGTACTTTGGGATGTCCTAGAGTTGTGAACAGTATAAATTGTATGTTTTAAATACCAGGTCCATGTTAGTCTTTATCTTGTCAGTGAGATAGGGGCCAATTGCAATTTATGAAAGGCAAAGTTTGATAAGCACATATAAATCACATTACATGTGCAGAATAGAATAGATTTCAGTATAGGAACACGTGTCAGCAGCATTCTCCTCCCTTGATTTTCCCTTCAGCTCCAACTGCAAAATGTAGTTGGAGCTGAAGAGTTAAATTTGCTGTAAAAGCAAAAGTGCGCAAACATCTGGCCAGTGAGATAATATTTAATCAATCTTTTCCTAGATGTTTAAATAGAAGATTGGAAACACTTAGCGAATTGTACCTATGGCTATTTGAGCATGTGTATATTAGCTATGGCATTGTGAAAGCCATTCATATAAACCTGCAGCATGAGTCTGTAGGCTCCAAACAATGTGTCCTCTCTTCCCATCCTTTGTAGTTATTTAAAGTCTTTTGCTGTTTACTGTCAGAACTGGAAGTCTTGCATTGCAAGTGTTCACTTTAGATGCAATTGGAAATAAAGGCTTTTTAAAAATTCATGTTTTATTGTTTTTGAGGATGTTGATGTGAACTCCTTCAACAGTAGACTACAGCAGTTTAAAGTGCTGTCAGGAAAAGAGTTCCAGGATTTTGTTCGGTGACAGTGAAGCAATGACTGCTTCATAAATCAAATCTGAGCCATTTGTTTCGAGGGAAACTTTGAAGGTAGTGATGTTTCTCTGGATCTGCTGCCCTTGTCCTTCTAGATGGTAGAGATTGAGTTTGGAGAGTGCTTTATAAGGAACTGAGTTTCTGCAATGCAGGTTTTGGATGGTACACATGGTTGTCACTGTATTGGTGTCAGACATAGCTGTAGTCTTGAATTTTTATACTCCAATATGATCTGATGTCATCAAATAGCATTTTAAAAATTCTTTTCTGTTTCAGAACAATAACTTAAGCCAATTTGTAAACCCAAGTTTTGTATTGATCAGAGCTTTGTATTTGTCAGTCTGAAGTTTTACGATCCTTGAGTTAAAACATCACCAGTATCTGAGAGCACAGCTCTATGGTCCAGTAGGACTATGGTGGCTTTACGTTTTTTATATAGCCTGTAAGCAATGCAGTTTTCAATTATTGAATTATGAAAAAAGGGCAACTTTTTCCGAGGGTGGTACGTGTATGGAATGAGCTGCCAGAGGAAGTGGTGGAGGCTGGTACAATTGTAACATTTAACAGGCATTTGGATGGTATATGAATAGGAAGGGTTTGGAGGGATATGGGCCGGGTGCTGGCAAGTGGGACTAGATGGGGTTGGGATACCTGGTTGGCATGGACGGGTTGGACCAAAGGGTCTGTTTCCATGCTGAACATCTCTGACTGTACTCAATAAGTTTACTTATGAAGTCAGTTTTGTGGTAACTTTTTTTGTTTTAAAAATCTGTCAATTGCTGTTGCACTTAAAATTTATGGCCTCAGAGGCAGGTGAGGTGCTGGAAGACTGGATATTGGCTAACATGGTGCCACTGTTTTAAGAAAGGTGGTAAGGACAAGCCAGGGAACTATAAACCAGTGAGCTTGATGTTGGTGGTGGGCAAGTTGGAGGGAATCTTGAGGGACAGGATGTACATGTATTTGGAAAGGCAAGGACTGATTAGGGATAGTCAACATGGCTTTGTGCATGGGAAATCATGTCTCTCAAACTTGATTGAGTTTTCTGAACAAGTAACAGAGGATTGAGGGCAGAGTCATAGATGTGATCTATATGTACTTTAGTAAGGCATTCAACAAGGTTCCCTGTGGGAGACTGGTTAGCATGGTTAGATCTCATGGAATATAGGGAGAACTAGCCATTTGGATATTGGAATGGCTCAAATGTAGAAGGTGGTGGTGGAGGGTTGTATTTTGGACTGGAGGCCTGTGACCAGTAGAGTGCCACAAGGATTGGTGCTGGGTCCACTATTTTTCTTCATATGTCAACGATTTGATGCGAATATAAAAAAAGTACAGTTAGTAAGTTTGCAGGTGACACCAAAATTTGAGGTGTAGTGGATAGCAAAGAAGATTACCTCTGATTACAATGGGATCTTGATCAGATGGGCCAATGGGTTGAGAAGTGGCAGATGGAGTTTAATCCAGATAAATGTGAGGTGCTGCATTTTGGGAAAGCAAATCTTAGCAGGACTAGTACACTTAATGGTAAGTTCCTAGGGAACAAAGAGACCTTGGAGGGCAGGTTCATAGCTCTTTGAAAGTGGAGTCGCAGGTAGATAGGATAGTGAAGGTGGTGTTTGGTATGCTTTCCTTTTTACTGGTCAGTATTGTGTACAGGAGTTGGGAGGTCATGTTGTGGCTGTACAGGACATTGGTTAAGCCACTGTTGGAATATTGCATGCAATTCTGGTCTCCTTCCTATCGGAAAGATGTTGTGAAACTTGAAAGGGTACAGAAAAGATTTGCAAGGATGTTGCCAGCTTTGGAGGATTTGAGCTGTAGGGAGAGGTTGAAAAGGCTAGGGCAGTTTTCCCTGGAGCGTTGGAAGCTGAGGGGTGACGTTATAAAAGTTTATAAAATCATGAGGGGCATGATTAGGATAAATAGACAAAATCTCTTACCTGGGATGGGGGAGTCCAGAATTAGAGGACATAGTTTTAGGGTGAAGGGGGAAAGATAAAAAAGACCTAAGGGGCAACCTTTTCACGGAGAGGGTGGTACATGGATTGAATGAGCTGCCAGAGGATGTGGTGGAGGCTACTATAATTGCAACATTCAGAAGGCATCTGGATTGGTACATGAATAGGAAGGGTTTGGAGGTGCTGGCAGGTGGGCATAGATTGTGTTGGGATATCTGGTCAGCATGGAAGAGTTGGAATGAAGGGTCTGTTTCGGTGCTGTATATCTATGACTTTGACTGCTAACATTGAGCATGAGAAATGGAATTTCTGAATGGTGATCAGTTCATCTTGGGGCTTGGGGCTGTTTGTGCACCACACAAAAGGTAGTTTGAAGATTCTTTTCATTACAAAATATTAGGGTACCTCTTGGATGCAGTTTTGCTTTAAAATCCATCATTTGTTCTGTTGGCTGTCTTCTGGACATTGTCCTCCGTAAACTTGTACAACTGAGCAGAATCTCTAACTTGTCTATTTTTGTTTTGCATGTGGAAAGACTTATTACCATCTCCATAGCTAAGATAAGCTGATGAAACTAAGATTAAGAGCAGATCCTTTGGCTCACATTGTTGTAAACTTTTTATTTTGGAAGCTTGAACAATTTTTGTTTTAAATCACTCAGAGTTGATGAATGTTCTGGTGCTCCACTTAAAACTGAAGAGCGAAAGGAAGATGAGCAATCAGCCACTAAGGTAGGTTTTAAGAATTGGCAATTTTTAATTAAAGCTTAACTTCTGTACAGGAACTTTTTCTGTTAGATAAATGTGTAAAGTAAGCTGCTTCACTTTGTACAGGTTCCTGAAAATCAAGAACGTAGATGCACACGAAGTGTAATGAAAACTGCCATGAACAGTCAAGAGAAGGAAGTGTCAGCTAATGTAGAAACATGTAGAGCTTCAAAAGTTCAGAAAGGTATATAAATTCAATTTTACAACTTCAATAAGCTGTGCTTCCATTTTATGATGAACATTTAAGTTCACTGTTGCGCCTTTTTTTTGAGGGGGGGAGATTTGGTTTACTGATCTCAAGTCATTAGAATGGGTGAAACATTTAGAAAAGTTTTTGAAAATTAGACTCTATCTTCCTAAAATATTTATCCTCCAGCAGTGACTTGGTACTATTTCTAAGGAGAAATGCAAACAATGGCAGACGTTTAAGAAAATAGCCCATGGCTTGCAACAAATAGTATCCCAGTGAGAGTCAGAGATTCTAATGTGATCAATTGTGGTTAACCAGGGAAGTTGAGGATAGCTTTAAATTTGGGGGGGGTGGGGAGGAATTGGGGCACAAAAATCCAGTGTTGCAAAGAGTTGTGGTGATCCAGAGGATTGAGTTTTTTAAACTGAGGGAAAACTTGCAAATAATAAGACTAGCAAAAGCTACCTTTTTTAAATATACGAAAACGAGACGTCAAAGTGAACATCGGTTCATGAGAAAATGGCAGAGGAGTTCAATAAATACTTTGAGTAGCCTTCATGGTAAGGCTGTTGACGTTCCAACAATACTAAAGTCTGGAGCAAGAGGTAGGAGGAGAAAGAAGCAATAATTATCTAGAGAGAAAGTGCTCGGGAAAACTAATGAGGTTAAAAGCTGAAAAGTGCCCTGGACCTTTTAGGATATTGAAGTAGCTACAGAGATAGTGGATGCACTAGTCAAATCTTCCAAGAATAGTTATGTTCTAAAACATAATGAGATTTATAAAGGATGGAGTTACTGGATGTGCAGAAATACTTAATCAACGCTTTTTCAAAATTTAATAAGAGAGAAATCCTGTCTGAACACTCCTTGACGTAACAAACCAACAGTGTAGACTTAAACTGCGGCCAGTTGATGTAAAATATTTTCTGGAAATCTAAATGTATTAAAAGGTACCAGATTAGGATTGTTCAGAATATTTCAGTATGATGAGAAGGTTGACTAATTAAAAAGGACAACAGTAGATGTGAAAATTGAAATGGCAGTGCCATAATCTGTGATCTTGGTTGTCACATGCAGTGTTCCTGCTAATATTCATCTGCATGACCTCATATCTGCGTGTCAGCAACTATCAGAAATGGAAGTCAATGCTAGAGATGTCAGCATGCTCATTGCAGTGGGACCCCTCAGTGGCTGTGCCATGTGCTGTTCAGAGGGAATGAGTCATGTGGTGGTTCAACAGTCACCACTGTAGTAGTCATGGTGAATGCAGTGTTGCTGACAGTAATGATGACTACCATCTGCATGTTAATTTCTTGACATTTAAGCCAACTGGTCCTGCTCAAAGGACACTGCAATTTAAGTCGAGAACATGTAATGTCTATTAGCATTTGGTGTATTAATACAGGTTATCTTATCACAGAGAGCGGTGATTCTGATGAACCAGTTTTTCTTGATGGCCAGAATGTTGAGTAAGTATCTTTTGAGATTCCTGTCTGCCATTGGTTTAACTTTAGCTTTGAAGTGTGACTTGAGCTGGTACTCCACTACTCCTGGTGTTTGGCTCCAAAATGTGCAATGATTAAATTGTTAACCTTTAGGGTGATTTAGTGGGACACAATACAAGCAAGAGAATGTTTCAAAGTTCAGAGATGGTATCTAGAATTCTGAAATAGGCTGAGTGTTGGAAAGTGTGGTACTGGAAAAACACAGCTGGTCAAGTGACATTCAAGGAGCAGAAGAATTGACATTTGGGCATAAGCCCTTCATCAGGAATGATGCTTGTGGACCAACCCTGTGGCTGAACACTTCAACGCCCTCTTCCACTATCCCAAGGACACGCAGGTCCTGGGTTGCCTCCATCGCTAAACCCTAACTACTTGACACTTGGAGGAAGAACGTCTCCTGTAACTACATGGGATCAATGTTGATTTTCCTTATTCCACAAGAAGAAAGTGAGGACTGCAGATGCTGGAGATCAGAGCTGAAAATATGTTGCTGGAAAAGTGCAACAGGTCAGGCAGCATCCGAGGAGCAGGAGAATCGACGTTTCGGGCATGAGCCCTTCTTCAGGAATTGAAGGGGGCTTGTGGACCAACCCTGTGGCTGAACACTTCAAAGCCCCCTTCAATTCCTGAAGAAGGGCTCATGCCCGAAACGACGATTCTCCTGCTCGTTTCCTTATTCCACCCCCCCCCCCCCCCGCACCACAGCCCTCTTGAACTGTCCTACCTGTCCATCTTCATTCTCATGTATGTGCTCCACCCTCTTCTCCAACCTATCACTTTTTTACCCCCACCTTCACTCATCTCTGAATTTCTACCTACCTTCCACCCCCTCCCACTTAGATAAATGGAAAGGGAAGGTAGTTAGGAATGTGGAGATGGATGAAGGTGGAAGTGGAACTGATAGGAGATGGGAGAAGTGGGAAGGAAGAGACTGAGACAGACACCTAGTGAAATCCACATTGAATGTGTGGTTGCAGGGTCCCATGGCAGAAAGATGAGGCATTCTTCCTCCAGGCATCAGCTGGTTAGGGTTTAGTGATGGAGGCCCAGGACCTGCATGTCCTTGGGAAGTTGAACTGTTCAACCAGGGGCCGGTGGGGTTGTTCCACAAGCTTCATTCCTGATGCCAGTAATGTCTATTCTCCTGCTTGGATGCTGCCTGACAGGCTGTGCTTTTCCAGCACCACACTCTCATCTGATTTCCAGCATCTGCGGTCCTCACTTTCTCCTGGGAGAGTTGAAAGGCCCAAACTTGTTTTGAATCATCATGCAAGAATCCAACCTGATAAGGCACAGTGCTGGCTCATTGATCTGGGGTATGATTCTTGCTTTAGGTAGGTGGCATAAGTGCGAGAGGTCCTGGATTCAAGTCCCTGATGAACCCTGGTGTTCTGCATCTAGTTCCATTTTAAAGGGGCAGTATGGTGGCCAAGTGCCAGGGACCCAGGTTCGATTCCAGCCTCTGGCGACTGTGCAAACTTTACACACATTCTCTCCCTGTGTCTGCATGGGTTTCCTCCAGATGCTCTGGTTTCCTCCCACAGTCCAAAGATGTGCAGGTCATGTGAATTGGCCATGCTAAATTGCCCATCGTGTTAGGTGCCTTAGTCAGAGGGAAATGGGTCTGGATTGGTTACTCAGAGGGACGGTGTGGACTTGTTGGGTCAAATGGCCTGTTTCCACACTGTAGGGCAATCTAATCTAAACAATGTACTTTCAAATGTGATTTTAAGAGACAGTCTTGCACAGGGAATATTTGGTTTGTTGCAGCTCAGCCTTAAGGCAACATTGCTAGTGGGCATATTTCTTAAAAGAACGTTGTATATTGTTAATTATTGGAGTCTTTCAGGAGGAGAAATAACCTCTTCAGTGTTCCTTTTCAAAGATTCTGTTCTTAGATGTGGTGCTGAGTAGGCTTGCTTGCATATAATGTATGTTGGTTTCTTTTTAGCTGAATTTGCCTGAATGGTTTCAAGTATTATCCTGATAAATCTTACTTGGCTTGAGCCTTGAATGTTCATGACGGAAACAAAAGCAGAAGTTGCTGGAAAAGCTCAGCAGGTCTGGTAGCATCTGTGAAGAGAAGTCAAAGTTAACGTTTCATGTCTGGTTATCCTTCCTCAGAACCGGACCCAGAATATTAACTGATTTCTCTTTGCTGCCAAACCTGAGCTTTTTCAGTGATTTCTCTTTGCAGATGCTGTATATCAGAAACAGTCCTTATGGTTTTTTAAGGTTAATAGACTGTTTTAATAGCTTTGTTGCAAAGCCAGGTATAAATTAAAATAGAACAATAGATCATATTATTATATTATTTGCAGTGTCATTTACTTGTATTGTGGTTTCTTAGACGGAAACGTAGTTACAAGCGTGCAGTGGCAAATGTGTGTAATTACAATGAAGAATTAGAAACTGATGGCTTTCCACAAAGAAAGAAGACCCCTTCACCAGACCTTGCAGCCAGCAAAGTAAGTCTAAACACAGTGCAGGGATCTCCTAACACATGTATCACTCTGATCAAGACCATCCATCTACTGTTTCCCATCTGACTTTAGTTAATAGAGTCAAGCTTATTTCTGTACTCTAGTTGTGAACCAGCAAATTTTCTCTAATGTCTCTCCTTTTGCATAGTGTCATCTGAACTCCTGTTGCCCAGAACTATTTTCTGTTCTCACTAAAACTGTTGACCACTTTCTTCCCTTCCTAGTTATATTGTCTGATATTGATAGTTCTTGTTCTCCTGGTTTTCTTCCTCTTTCACAAATCTATCATTGGGCCCTGTTATTTCTTATTTTGCTGTCAATTGGTGTTTAGAGATAAAATGAATTCAGGTTCCCTTGTGTGATCACAGCATCTAGCCTCTGTCAGCCTCTTTGTTTGGCCATGTGGGGTTGTCTACCATCTAGTAATGGATGATCATAAATTTTCTCTCTTCAGAACTTGAGAACAAAAGCCATTATCCTTTGACCTCTTGGCTACTATGGTAGTCATATTTCTGAATTGGTAATTCAGAGATTGGGTCCAATAATCCAAAAGGACTAGTTAAGTTCCAGCAGTAAGCTTGCAACCTCAAATTTATTAATCCAAATAAAACTGGTGTCATAAAGATGTCCTTGAAACTAGAGTATTTTGTTTTTAAAAATATCTAGTTTAGTAATTCTTTTTCTTGTGGGTGTAGAAGAATTGGAACAGAAATAAGTCCAGTCACGCTAAATGTATTTAGACAAAAGAGGGGGAAGAAAAGTGTAGATTATTTAGTTTGTTGCAGTCCTAAAGAGATTACTATTGCAGACTTGTTAAAATTTGGAACTGATGTTTATTAAACAACAATACTATATTTAGAGTAAACAGAATAGAGTGCTGCAGGTTCTGAGGGAGACTGGTAGTGAAGAAACTTTGTAATTATCTCCTCTTTTTTAACTTTTCACAGCAATTTTCAAATTTTAAGTATTTATTGAGACTGCAGACTGAAATCTGAAGACACTACATTTGTGTTGTCGAATGATACCCTGAGGAAAACACTGGCAGAACCATCCGATTAAATTTAAGACTAAATCGCTGTAGACAAATACCACAGTATAGTCATTTTAATCATATTAGCATCCACCTATTCTAAATGGACATTTCTAATAGTCCTTTCCTGACTTTTTAAAAACTACTAATTTCTAACTACTTTGGAGCATCTGCATGTTACTTGTCAGTTCTTCTTGATTTAGTGTCCTCGATTTTTGTGACCTCTTGTTTACTTAAATTTTCTTTTTCAACTTGTGCTTCAGTTAGCCAGTTTGGCATGGGTGTGTAATAGGGACAGTTCTTTCGAAGGTATGTTCTGCTTTTTCCAACAATAGACTTTTTGATTTGCCTTTGGTACTTCGACAAATTCTAATTCAGATAAAAAAAATGTTTTGTCCGAGCCCTTACAATATATTGATTTACTACTTCTATAGTATGCTATTCAATTATTGCTTGATAGTAGTCAAGTTTAAATGCTGCATAAAATAAAGTTCGCATAAACTTCAAAAGATTCAACGTCTATAGAGCCAAGCTGAATAAAGTAAAATGTTTTTCTACCACTTAAGGTAGCCCTAGGTGTCAACTCTTTCATGCAGAGGATGGTGCATGTATGGAATGAGCTGTCAGAGGAAGCGATAGAGGCTGGTACAGTTACAACATTCAAAAGCTATCTAAATGATGAGATAAATAGGAAGATGTAGGTTTGCTCGCTGAGATGGAAGGTTTGTTTTCAGATGTTTCATCACCATACTAAGTAACATCAGTGAACCTCCAGATGAAGCACAGGTGGCATGACCTGCTTTCTATTTGTTTAGGTCTTTACTTTTGCTAGGAAAAGGACAATGTCATTTACAAAATACCCTGCAAGAACTGTACCACTACGTTGGACAAACAGGCAGTAAACTAGCCACCAGGATACATTAACTAAGCACAAAAACATGATCCACTCTCACTAGTATCCTTAAATACGGATGAGGAAGGACACCACTTCGACTGGGACAACACTTCCATCCTAGGATAAGCCAAACAGACACGCATAAGAATTCCTAGAAGCATGGCATTCCAATCAGATCTCTATCAACAAACACGTTGACTTGGATCCCATTTACCACCCACTGAGGAAAAAACACAGTAAATGTGACCAACCCAAGGAAACCTAAACACAAATAGAAAGGCCATGTCACCCATGTTTCATCTGGAGGCCCACTGATGACATTACCTGGTATGGTGATGAAACATCTGAAAACTAACCTTCCAGCTCAGCTAGCAAACCTACATCCAGAATCTCAACCTGAGCTACAAAAGCTTCTCAAAACTCACTAATGAATAGGAAGAGTTTAGAGGGAGTTAGGCCAAATGTTGGCAAACAGGGCTACATTAATGATATCTGGTTTGCTGTGCTGGATATCTGACTGTTATTTGCTCTTGAGATAAATTCTGAACATGAATTACACCCTAATTCCAACATATGACCGAGACCAAATTTTCATTCTGGTAGGTGGTTCGACCAAAGCACAAAAGCTTCCTCCATGCAGTTCAAAAGAATCAATTGTTGATGACCCCAGTGTCTGTTGGCCGCACAGTAGTTAAGTCCTTCATTAAACGCAACACTCCAATGAAAGTTGATCCCAAGGTATGTGTATTCTGCCTTCTGAAGATATTTAGTCTTGTATGTGAAAAAATGCAATCGTTGTCAAAGTGACTGCTCGTGAAAGGTTTTGTGGTACTACATCTAAATTTATTAAAAATTTTCCTTTTTTAGGAAATATTTGCTTAAAATTTACTATCA
The DNA here is from genome assembly GCF_037043375.1 of Chiloscyllium plagiosum. Taxonomy (NCBI): domain Eukaryota; kingdom Metazoa; phylum Chordata; class Chondrichthyes; order Orectolobiformes; family Hemiscylliidae; genus Chiloscyllium; species Chiloscyllium plagiosum. The sequence goes on along the minus strand of NW_028270156.1, from coordinate 54,181,890 downwards.
AAGTAATGCTACAATATCTTTTTAATGTATCTATACAATCAATGTTTGTTTGCCTACCACTCTATATTTTAGGAACAAGAGAAAGCTCGTCTGGCAAATCTAAAGAAGAAACGAGAGCAAGAGGAAGAAAGGATACAAAAGGTGGAGGAAGAGAAGAAACGCAAAATGGAAGAGTTTAAAAAGTAAGCCAACATGTCAGAATTTATATCCAATTACACTATCAGCTTTTGGGGGAGGGGTGAGAATATTTATCATGAGCATAATTTTAGAAGCATTCTCTGTTAGACTAGTTTTCTTTTGTCCTGAAGCTGCCACCTTTTTATGAAACTCCCTGTATTTTGCTGCAGGCCAAGTAAACTTTTTGTCTAAATTTTATAGTCGGAAGAATGAAACTGTTTTGTGCTCAAAATGGTCTAATCAAAATTTTATGCAACTTTAACATCTTTCTTAATTTTTGTATTCTGAGAAGGACCCTGTATTTAGTAGCATGATGAACTGCTGCTTCTGCAAATATTCCCACTAAGCAATAGTGCTATTTGGATTGTGCTGTAGTGCAGTAAACAGACTCCACAAAACCAAAGTTCCTTTGAGATTTTCTGTATCCGTACCTCCCCAGATCGCTTAGTCATAGAGATGCATTTGGTTTAGATTATCATTCAAACTTTACATGAGCTCTTTATTCTTCCTACTGAGATATACCACCTCCTAAGTGATTCTTGTACAAATGCAACCAGGAAGTTGCAGCCAATTCAACAGCTGATCAATTGCAATGCCATTTAATGCTTATTTTGACACTGTCTTAACTGCAGTGTCAAACTAGTGGTCTGTTAAACACTTAGTCATACAATTTTGATTCTTTTTTGCAAAATGCTGACTGGAAGAGCTCAGTCAAATGGAATCTGCAAGACCCTTTTTTAAGAAAGCAAAATGGGCTCAGGGTGGAAGATAGCTTTGGGCTTGAAAACAATAAAAGCTATATTAAGGCTAAAACAATTTGTGCTGCCTAGAAGTCATTTAATGTCTCTATCACTTTTTTTTAATACTCTACAGTAAAATTTGTTCTCTTTTTAGTGAATTCAAGTCATTTGAATCCAGTAATTGGTAATGTTTGCTGAATTTAAGGTGATTAGATTGCTATTGTGTAGTAGAGGGCATACTGCAGAATCCCTGCAAGGTGGGAGCAGATCATCTAGTCCACCTTAACCTGTAGTGTCCCCAACCCCAGCCCCCATCTTTCCTAAAATCCCTGTCAGCCTGCAATTCCCATGGCTAGGCCACTTAGCCTGCACATCCCTGAAGACTATGGGCAGTTTAGCCATGACCAATCCACCTAACCTGTACATCTTTGGATTGTGGGAGGAAACCAGACCACCTAGAGGAGACTCATGCTGGGAAAACATTCAAACACCCCACATATTGAGGCTGGAGTCAAACCCCAAACTCTTGTGCTGTAAGGCAGCAGTGCTTCGCACTGAGCCACCATGCCGTATCTTCATAATGTGCAACATTTGTATGTAAGTGCATTTGGAGTTTATATTGAGGTCCGTAGTGAAATTTGATTGTGCTTGTCTTGCCTCGAAATTGGTTAACAAGGGCATTCCACATCATAGTTGACACATGTGGTTTATCATGAAGAACCTGCGAGTGATTTGCCTCTGCCTGTTTTACTATCCTTTGATTCAAAGGTAGATTTTGCTCAGGGAAATTTCTTCATATAGGATGTTGAGATTGAAGACACAATAGGTGAACTAAACAGGTCGTTATGAAGTAGCAAGTGATTGGAACATGATGGTTTCAACCAGCTTGATGTTTTCAGTTGCAGGATATGTGGAGATTAGTGTTTTGAGGACAGCCATGCTGTCTAAATCAATTTGAATGTTGAGAGCCTTTGGGCTACCGAATGAAAAATCACTTTGATAACTTGCCACTCAATTCTGTAGGGACATAATTTGATTTAAAGAGACTCTTAATAGAGCTGGAATATTGTTTTTGGTATGATGAACTTTTGGTTGACATTGACTGAGGGGACAGGGAAACACCAGCAGTATCATTTGGGAGCTTAAAGACTAAAGGATGCCTCAATAAATTAAAAATGTGGAATTATTATGCCTAGAAACATCATGGAAAATAGAATTTGTTTGTCAAAAAAAATGTACAAGATGGCTTTTGTGTATCTTCCCCTTGTGAACAATTGAGTTTGGTACCTTTTTGACTTTTTTTTAATCTTGGTTTCCTTCACCATTTGAGCAAAAAGAAACTTTAAACTATCTCATTCCCCTCCCAGTGATTCCAAAATAATGTGGCTGATCTATGGAATGAATTAACCCTAGTTTTCATTCACTCATTCTAATGTTAGGTGGTAATAGGGATATGGAATAAACTGTTATTGAAACTTTATGGAATTATTTTTCATAGGAAACGGGAAATGCAAGTAAAGCGTGTTTTGGAAACTCGTTCCAGAGTTCAACAACAAGAGGAAGAAAAGATCAAGAAAATTGAGCAGAAGTTTGCTCAAATTAATGAGAAGAATGCAAAGGTATGTCAGTTCTGATGCTGCCTGATGACAGAAATGAAGAATCAACCAAATAGGAAAGATTTACCATTCCTTTGAGTGAATACGCACATTGTATCAAGAGATTAACCTAGGATTCTATACTGTTTTACAGATTCGTAAGGAAAGGTTTGCTGAAGAGAAAGCAAAAAGTAAGGTCGCTGCCAAGAGGATGGAGGAAGCAGAAGCTCGAAGGCGGCAAGAAGAGGAAGCCCGAAATAAGAAACTGCAACAGCTGGTATGGCCGCTGTACTTTTTTTTTTTTAAGAAAGCTTAGCTATTTCACTTTTGCCATGTAAATGACTTGGTTACAGTTCTGTTACTTGATACTTTAATCAAGGAACTTTTCTTATGAGCATGTCTCACTATTAGTGTTATGGACCAGACCAACCCCCTTCAAAATATATTAAGGTAGCATAGACCCCCAACTGTATTTTCTTTTTAAAAGGGAAGTATAAGGGGATATGTTTCAGAAGCAATTCAAGCTTAAAACAAAACCTGTTTTTTCTTACACTAAACTAAAATACAAAGATTTGGAATAATTTAACTCTATATTGTTAAAACTTAATAGAATAATTGTTTAGTTATGAAACATCAACTATTCCAATACAGTTACGTCCCATACACACTTGCCAAAGACAATTCCGTAAAATAGACTGAATGTGAGACCATTCTAGCTGCAGGAAGAGAGCCCAACCTTCTAGCTGTAAGAGTGAGGGGACTAACAGAACCCAGCTTGAAGATCGCAGCAACTATTGAATGCTAAACAAAAATTCTGGTTCCGTGGCAGCTAGACCCCATTCCTTCATGCTGCTTCTATTGTTCCAACATTTTGGAAAGAAAAACCCAAGGTGCCTGAAACTTTATTTTGTTGGCTTGGAATGGAAAGCTTGGCGGCTCTGTCTCAATCTCCTTTCCAAAAAAGGACAAAATACACCTCCTTAAAGTGATAGTGTCATTACACCAGGCTTAAGTTCAATTTTAACATATGAATATTTGATTCTAATTATTTAAACTTCATTTCATTATGGTTTGTATTCATCATTCATTAAATGCTCTTCCTGTGTTCTGCTATTTGAAAATAATGCTGTCCATCTTCTCTAAATCGTAATCCCTGTTTTGAGTGGTAAGTCATTTATTAGAGGACTAAGTTTTTTTTTAAACTTTTTTATTTATCTTCTGTGGATTTTTTGTTACCCTCCACTCCGCTGTTACGATGTCTTGCAAAGCTCAATTCAGAGTGGAGTTAAAACTCAACAGTAGATTCTCATCCAGCGGGTTTATTTGGAAGTACTAGGTTTCAGAGCGCTGCTCCTTCATCAGGTAAGTAGGAGCAGCACTCTGAAACCTAGTACTTCCAAATGAACCTGTTGGACGAGAACCTGGTGTTGTGATTTTTAACTTTGTCCACCCCAGTCCAACACCAGTACCTCCCCATCAGATCTACTAAAAAGTAATGTCCGTTCAGTTAAGTTAAAACCATATCACATGGCATATGGTACATATTCTGATAGTGATTCCAAGTCTTGAGAAGCCAGGTATAAAGGCTACAATTCAAATATTTCTTGCAGGAGGAAGAACGCAGAGAGCTGCAGCAGCGTAAGAAGGAGGAAGAACTGGAGAGGCAACGTAAAATGGCAGAAGCTAGAAAGCTTCAAGAACAACGGCAAGCTGAGTTGGAAAGAGAACGATTGCATGAGCTGCAGCTGGCTGCAGATAGAGAGCGGGAACGAAAAAAGGAAGAGGAGAGCATTCGGGCGGAGAAGTATGTAACAAAGTTCTGCATCCCCTCTCCAGAGAAACGTTTTTTAATCAAACCCACATGACCACCTGTTATGGTATTCTTAAATCATTATTTTATTTTTACTCTTGTATGCAAAATATTTCTTGGCATGTGTTTTTCAAATAACAGTTAAGTTTGGAAGGAGAAACCCAGTTTTGAGTTCAAATTAGTAGATTGTTAAACATTGCTTCAATTGGATTTGTGCAAGATCTAGAATAAGTAGTGCACTTTCTCTTAACAGAGAACGTGAACGACTGGAGAAAGAAAAGGCCCTTCAATTACAGCGGGAGATGGAGCGAACAGCACGGGAGGATGCTGCACTCCAGGCTCAACGAGAAAAGGAAAAGCTTCGCCAAGAAGTGCAGGAGAAAGAGAGAAAATGGGTAAGGGGATCTCTCCTTTGCTGCACTTGTTGCCACTTGCTCACACAGAGCCATCACTAGTATTAATATTTCAAATATGATAAAGTGACAATGAAGCTGGCAATTTGTAACTTGGAAAAACTCCACAGCTGTCTGGCCAGTGGCTTTGTTCCACATCAATCTGGTTGACTTTCTACTGCATAATGATCATAGTCCAGCAAGCCAGTGTTATGGATAATCGTGTGCAATAAATGCTAAACTTTCCAGTTTTGTTCAGTCAAAAGTGCAGGAAGGAAGCACATATGCAGTGCCAGGTATTCATAAAAATGATGAGTCCACCTGCTGGAAGTACTATACAGGACTATTTGCATACTGAGCAGCATGTGGTCGACAGAAGTAAGTAATTCCACAATCATCAGACCATATTTAAACTCTAATCTTATCACATTCCTAAATGAATGGTGGACAATTATGTCCTGCACATGAAAAACAGATAAGTGCCAAGCAATGACCGTACCCAAGGGTGAATCTAATCCATGCCCTATGGCAACTAATAGCATTACAATCTCTGAAACCTTCCAACTATCAACATTCCTGGATGTTACCATTGTCCACAAACTCAACTGACCAATCAATTAAATGTGGCTACAAGAGCAGATCAAAAGTTAGGAATTCTTCAATTAACTGACACCTGACTGTCCATCTACAAGGTGCAGTCAGGAGTGATGAATACTCTCCGCTTGCCTGGATGAACTCCAATAACATTGAAGCTTGACACCACCCAGGATGTTTGGCACCCCACTAGCTTTCACGATTCCCTCTTTTCTTCATTGCCACAGTGGTGGCAGATACACTACATAGATTTAAAAAATCTCCTTTCAATAGCATCTTTCAAAACTTTGATCTGTATCATCTAGAAAGACTGGAGCAACAGATATGAAGGAACACAACCTCCTACAAGTTGTTTCCAACACTGTCCTGACCTGCATCTAAATCAATGTTTCTTTGGAATTTTGATTCAGTAACAACAGAACTCCCTTTCTGACAACACTCCAGATGTTCCTAAACCTCCAGGGCTGCAACATGATGAAGCCTGCTCAATGTGGTTTTCTCCAGTCAAATTGGGTATGGGGAGAAAAATGTTGACTTGGCCTATGAGCAAATTTTAAAAACCAATCCAACCTGCCCAATTACTGCTTCATTAGCAAAATGGTGGAAAGTGCATTGGCATTTAAGCATCTACTATCATACTCCATTTGGGTTCGGTCAAGTTCACTGAGCTTCAGCCCTCAATCTTGGGTACAGACCTGCAAGTCTGGAAGAGTTAAATTCCAAAGGTGGAATGGTAGGCGTTGCCCTTGATATCAAGGCATCGTTTAAGCAAGTATGGCATCAAGGAACCTAAATAAAAGTTTAAGTTGATGGAATCTGGAGAATACTTTTTGTTACAGTCATACCTTGCACAAAGGAAAATGTTAATGGTTGTCAGTCAATCATCTCTGGTCCAGGCGATCAATGCAGAAGTCTGTCTTTATGTCCAACCATCTTCTGCTTCATCAATCGCCTCGCTTCTGACCTTATGATAGAGAGAAGGATCTTCACTGATTACACGGTTTAGCATCATTTGCAACTCTTTGGATAATGAAGCAGTTTGTCTAAATGCAGCAAAACCTGGAAAATGCTGGGCTTGGGCTGATTTTAAAACCAGACATTTAAATTGTGCTTGCATGGGGAAGGAATTCTGCAGCAAGTAGCTTGCATCCTAATTTCCAATCCTGCCTGTCATCTCACTTCCAAGTCAAGACTTTGAAGAATGGGATCAACGCTACCTTGATCCCATCCTGGAAAAGCAATCTGTTTTGGTTTGGCAACAAAATTTGTTGTAAGCTATACATGTGCACAGTCACTGAGGTGTTTGGTATGCCAACACTGTTCGCAGCATTGACTTACAATTCTGGAAATTGCTACTACGCACGGACCTTGGTCCACATAGAAGCAAGAAAACTAGTGGTAATACTTGTTGGCACTCGAGCAAACACCTTCATTCTTCACTCCCTCCACCACTGCAATCGTGTGGGTCATCCAGCAGATGCAGTTTGGCAACTCACCAAAGCTCTTCCAACCAGTCTCTTCTGAACCAGTGATCTCTATAACCTAGAAAGACAAAGAAAGCAAGGACGTGGGAACACTGCCACCTGCAAATTCCCTCCAAGCCATACACCATCCTGACTTTGTACTATACTGCAGTTCCTTATTTCCTTCACTGGTTCAAAATCCTGGAGCTCCCTTGCTAATAGCATAGTATACCTATTCCAAATGGACTACAGCATTTCCAGAAGGCAACTTGACCATACTACCACCACCAGGACAATTAGTGCAAAATAATAAGTGCTAGCTTAGCCAGCAATGCCCTCGCCGTGGAAGTGAATTCTTGAAAAGGCAAATTTTTGTAGTGTCATTGCATAGTAAATGATCAGTATAATTAAGAGTTGGATTTTTGCAGTGAATTATTAAAATGGTCTGATTATTTAAATATACATCCTATACATTTTTCAACAGTTAAATTCAATTTCAGAAGGTAGGGTTTGTTATCTAATTGAATCAGGTCATAATGGAAAAAGATGCCAACGTTGATCTCCTTTTCACAAGGTTGCTGAAAAGGTTTTTTAAAAATCAACCTGTTCAGACATGTAATGACACCTGTCTGGAGCAAGTGGGACTTGAACTGAGGCCTCCTGGTCCAGAAGTAGGACATTACCACTGACCATAATGTGTCTCAAAAGCTGCTATGTTTGTTGGACAATTCGATTCAGTATCCTTCCAATTGCCACTCTATTTATTTGCTAAATGTTTGTCAGAACGTCTTGGGGTGAATTGTTGCTGACTATGTTAAGTTAACTCATCTCTTTCCTGTGGAGAAGTGAGTGTGTTAAATCGCTTGAGCTCAACAGTAGGAAAATCTCTTTGGAGTTTCTTAGTTTATTACCCGACAGTTTATAAAACTGAGGGCAAAATTTAATGGAATAATACAGTGCCTTTTCTTCACTTGTGTATTTAGCACCTTCACCAAAAAAAGCAATTTGGTTAAATGACCTGATTTCAATGAAACTCCAGCTGCTGCTGTTCTGCCTCACTGGGAGGGAAGAGGCTTGGAAGGAATTAAATCTATTTTGGTATCCACTTCTCCACATAAAACTTAGTGATCTGAAAAAGATTAATGTTTCTCTGCTAGTATGAAGCAAATCAAATTCCATTATTGGGCTTAATCCCATTTCCCCTTTGGAAGTATTTGAACGATTATGACTTTTTATTAACGTGGTGATTCTGAACTTTGAATTTATATTTGCATCTTGTAGGAAGAGCAGCGTTTAGAAAAAGAGAGAATTAGAAAAGAGCAGGAAAGACTGGAGTCTGAGCAACAAGAAAAAGAGAAGAAACTTCGTGAAGCTGAAGAGAGAAAATGGAAGGAAGAGCAAGACCAGAAAGCAGAGAAGGTCACCAGTAAAAATATGTTGAATGTGACTGTGGAAGTGCATGTGAGTTAACAGTATTTGAAACACATCTGATCATGCAATGTCTTCAGTACTGGATAGAAGTGTCAGCCCAGATTATACAAACAAGAGAAACAGGAACATAAGTACAGCCACCAAATTTGCTCTGCCATTCAATAAGGTTGTTGTGGAAATTAATTAAATCCAATTTCCTCTCCCTATTTCCTTTTTTGGATTCCTTTCATTGGACCAAAAGTATATTTAACATATTCATCAACTAAGAAGAGGCTGAATATTTGCAAACTCCTTGCAGGCCAAAAGTGCTGACTAGATGATCCACCCCACTTCCTGAGCTTACCAGCATCCCATGCCAGTGTTTGGCAAATTTGATTCACTCTGCATGTTAGCAATAAACAGCTGAATGCCAAAAATTGTTACAGCCCAAACGTTTTGCAGTGTTCTGGCAATAATACTAAAGACTTGTGCTCCAGAGCTAGTTATTCTAGACCAGCTCCATTACTGTTTTCTGCTTGACAATGTCAAAATTTACTGTGGGATTTCCTGTCCACAAAAACAATAAATCTAATCCAGCCCAGTTTGTCCTCGCATCAGTCCACTTTTCATTATCAAAGTGTTGTCAACAATTCTATTAAGTGGCACTTGAATTAGCAATAACCTGCTTACTGGTGTTTAGTTTTAGATTCTGAAAGGCCCCTGGCCTTTCGACAGCATGTAGCATTAAGATGCCTGAGAAACAGGAAAGTGAATGGGAATTTGGGCAAAAACTCTTTTCACAATGGAAGATGATTGTGGTTGTTGGAGGCCAATCATCTCTGCTCCAGGTGTTACTCAGGATACCATACTACAGATATTTTCTAATCAACTTGTATGCATGCAGACTTACTTTGTAGGTATCATTTTGCTCTACTTGGTCATAGAGGTTGTTCTATGTCTCGACAGTTGTGTTCCTCTGCAACATGCTGTAGAAACTTACATAATGGCAGATTGTGAATAGAAAATCGCTATGCCCATTCATTAAAAAGTTTGCATTATCAAAACGTCCACAACTTGTCAATCGCATTATAGCCAATTCATGCTAACAAAATGCGTGTTGTCGTAGAATGATCTATACTCCCTTTAATTATAGACTCCAGCGATTTCAGTGAATCAGTCTTTCATAACTCAAACATTAAACCTTACCTCATTTGATCTTTCCTCGGAATAGCCGCCTTGTTAACCCTTGTTTCCAGTAACCTTTATCATCTGCTTCATTATTGCCCATTATGATAGCTCTTTCCTTGCATCTGAAGGCCTGTATTATTTTTTTATCTTTCATCTGTTTTCTTTTGAGGATGAAGATTTTTGTTTCTTGCTAGTTATACCTTCTCTTCTTGATCGATTTCTGGGAAAGAAATCCTAGGCCTTAGTGTTTCAGACAGGTACTCAGTCTGGTGTGGAAAAGTGAGGCCTGATTAATTCTTTTGAAAGAACTGTTGAGGTAGTAAGTTTATTTTCAAAGCAAACCTTGACATGGTGTAACTGTAAATTTCTTCTTGATTGTTACCAATCTCACCATGAAAAGATGTCAAAGCCTTTTCACAATTATTTTATGCTCTTATCTCTTGGCTTCATTCGTGTGGAAGTGCAGCTAAGATTATTTATTTCATCCATTAATTGGGAGGGCTACCTCATCAATTTCATTTTTGCTGTCCAATTTCTCCCAATTTGATTGCCCTGCTCAAAAGCTACTAAATTAAAGTATTTGTTAATTTTTGTTAATGCTTTATTTTGACGTCTACTTCTAATTTCATTGTTTTGCTATTTTTCCCTGATATGGCCTTGATCTCCAATACTTTTATAATTTTAAACTTGTCTGCTAAATCTTGCAGATGTTAGTCAGTTTTTTCATTTGACTTGTGGACCTTTGGATGGAAAGTTGCAAAACCTGAATCAATGCTGTTGCTGAGACACTTGAACTCCTATGCATGACTTTAGGTTCTGACCCACAATGTTATTGCCTCCAGTTGAGATAAGAACAAAGTTTTGGGGATAACTTTCATTACTGAACCCATGCATATGCCCTCAAAACCAGTTCAGTTTGAGTCTGGATGGAAACTTGTTGATCGTGTAGTAATTGAGATTTGACAAATATACTTGTTTTCTAGCACTCTCCAGCCCCAGAATCATATGCCATGACTCCCAATAACTATTCAAAATTCAAGATGCCAAAAGTAACTTTAGACAACTATGGAATGGATCTGAACAGTGATGATTCTACAGATGATGAGGGAGCACCACGTAAACCGATCCCTGCTTGGGCTGATGGTAAGTAATTGATTTAGGAAGAAAACATTTTGTGTGTAATGAAATGGAAAGTTTACAACCTTTAATAGACTGGTCATGGCAACTGCAAGTTGTTAATTAGTTGTGATAGCTGATGCTTGTACACTTGAAATTCTGGGACAATGTGACAATGAACCATATTTTCTGACGAGTACCCTGCTTCACCCCACATGCTATATTGTCTGTAACAATGTGCAATGCTGACTTAATGAGGCTGTGATTGTTTCAAACAAATACTTTAGAACCTTATAGTTAAGTGATTATAGACATAACTAAGTTTAATCCATTACTTTACACTGTCGATTCTCCTGTTCCCTGGATGCTGCCTGACCTGCTGCGCTTTTCCAGCAACACATTTCCAGCACTGTTTTGGCCTATCCTTGCAGATATCTCCTCCTTAAGCAAAATGAAACCCCAGGCTATAAAGGTCACTTACCAAATCAAACTGCAATAGGCATCAATGAAGAGGATTTTTGAGGGCATTAATTGTTGAGGAAATTTTGTTTACTGAAGAATTACTTGCTGACTTAACAAGCTTACAGAATGATCCCCACAAATACAGGGTTTCATGTTTGAAACTTGGCATCTGCTGAGTTGACCAACTTCAGTTAATGTATTGCAAATTATTCTAAATACTTGATTCATATTGGATTACTACATGCTGCTTTTTATTATCCAGCACAGGCATAATTGTTCTTTGTCTCCTTCCTCTCGTCCTTCAATACTCTTTTGGTTTAAACGTATTATTGAAATAAATAACTATTGTGTGCATCTTTCTGGCATTCTTATTGAATACTCATTGAGGGACCTGTCGTTGCTTTCTTACAAAGAGCAGCCTCAAACTGCTTTATCTGATTGTCATTGTTGCCGCAGTATGCCACCTGGGGATTAACCTTTTACTTGCATCATCCAGATTCTACTAGCACTTTTCAAATCTGAAGTCAGTTTGTACTTTGAGTCTGAGGAGTTGTGGTGACAATTTTCCAGTGTTTGTATATTTAACTGTAATGAAATATGTTTCTCTGCCACCAGGTAAACAATTGCAGCAAGCCCTTATAAAGCAGTATTACCACCCATTTGATGTGGACAAATTCTTTGGTGTCATTCAACCTCCTGATCTTAGGAGCATCTTTGGCAAAATCAAGCCACGTTACCTGAAACGGACCAGTTCTGCAGTGTGGCATTCACCACCAGTATCAAGCAGCATTAGGAATGTACCTTATGGCCTTCTGAAATACTGACTGTCCCTCTATCTTAGAGTGGTATTCCAACTATTGTACAGTGTGAATCTGTCTTCTGCTCTATACCTTATTCATTGACAACTTGATGTTGTGACTTTGCTAGCTCTCTCTCCCTTTTGTTTGTATATACTTTAGTACATAAAAACTTCAAATGGAAAACTGGTCAACTGTTTCTCAGGAGCCTTTTTTAAGTTTGGGTTTGCTTTGAGGTTTTTACCTTGTAATATTAAGGATATCTATTTGGGTAGTTTTAATTAGACTTCACTTTTGAATCTCTTACTTTGGGCGAATATTTAAATCCAGTGCTGCCTGATGGGATAAAGTTTCTGTCTGACTGTTGAGAGGCCTCGGAGTTTGAAAATTAGTTTTGAAATTTGAAATTTCTAATTAGTTTTGGCTTGTAATTGGCTCAGGAAAGGGGACAAATAGTCAATGTCTAACAGGTGGTTTTAGTTAGCAAGCTCAATAGTTGATGTGGGGAAACAGGATGGAGGGGCATCTTGGTAAGATTTTTTTTTTAAAACTTTGATCCAGCCATGACTAAGACATTAGGATGTTTGACAGTTTACCTGACCTGAGACCGAAGTGCCTGAAATGAGCTAAGTTCTAGTCCGTATCTTGAACACAGAGAGGAAATCCAGCATTTCCATTGTAGACATTTTGTTTGATTTCTTGGATTATTGTAGGGACTCCCTATTGCTTAAAAGGAGCATTAATCCTAGTACTGCTTTTTAAAAAGAAATACTTGGAAGCTTCTGATTGCAAATTTCAAAAGGTTGGAAAGAAACCACAAATCTAAAAGACAGTTGTCCAGTTACTTGTCTGTGCTGACTGACATTTTAGTGTCTAAATCAGCTTCATTGTCTCAATGTTTGAATTCGACTGACTTTTCTTGTTGCCTTGCATATGTCCATGGGGAGGTCTGAGGACAAGAATAGGCTTGCTTGTGTTTTTCGTCTCTACAACAAGAAATAAATGCTACTTAAAATCTGGTGCAGGATCATCATTTGGATAAGATATCTAAACACCCATGGAACTGTATCCTGAAAATTCTTTTAAGAGAATGTTAGCAATAAAATGTCTGTCAACTGTTAAATGTTAATGCTGTCCTTACTGTTGCCAAGAGGTTTGAACTTTGGGTTCACTTTGACTTCAAGTACGATAAAAGTCTAAACTGTCAGTATCTCTTGTGCGATGAATCTCTGTCTGACAAGCATCATTAAATGATTTGACCTATATGGCAATGTTTTTATTTTTAAAAATCTTGTAAAAGGGGTCATGTTAAATGAAGATAGATTTTTTTTTATCTTTTTTGTAGAAAAAAACATACACTAATATTCAGTAAGTGGTGCCTTGAACTCATTCTTGAAGTTCATGTCACAGTAGTTTAAAGTGCAATAATGAGCCAATGTTGTGAATTGGAAATGTTTGTAAAACACTGGCCTCCTGATTTTTTTTTTTTTGCTGAGAATATTACTTGTTCATGTCTGGGGCCTAGATTCAAATTCTGCCTTGGGATGGAGGGGGAGAGTGTATCTGCCTGATAAGGGTGACATTCTGGTATTGCTGGTGATTCAAATATGGAATGTTGCCACTTAATGTGTGGTAGTAGAGAATGATGATTGTTCATGGTGTGGAGCCTTTTATCTGAAGGTTTAGCACTGTGACAACACCATGTTTTGGCTGACCAGGAAAAACACTCGCTGCTGGCTGTAGGTGTCTCCAGGATTTACAAATTTACCTATTTAGCTACATTCTATCCCTCCATCTTGTGGCAATTCTGGCTTGGATAGGAATGCTGTACAAGACTACCATCAATTCTCAGTGATACATTGCACCTTGTACATGTTACTACATTTTATCTCCAATACTAAATATACATTGACAATTTCAAACTTGGGATAAGCAGAAATTCTCTCCACTTCATATACAGTATTGGGACAACCTGAAGTCACTGACTTTGCTCTGTCAATGAATTCATTCTACTCCGTCTTGAAGCTGAACCACACTGCAAGGTCACAAAATATCAAATTTACAATGAGCTTTTAAAGTATCTATGCTGTCATGGAGGATCAGGCCTGCAGCACTTTGCAGCTGAAAGGACTATTTTAAAATGTTTTCTTTATTATTGTTCTGTGAATAGCATGTGCATGCCTTTTTCTTTAGAACTCAACTTTCCATGTGTCTGAGTGCTTTCTGGTATTTTGAATACATCTTTACTCTTTAACTTTAAAAGGACACAAAGACAAAGTGCACTAATTTGTGATTTCAGACCCATCATACTGTGGTTGACTCTAAACACAGTCCTGCAATGGTTAAGCAAGCTACTCAGTTGAAAGGGCAATTAGGAATAGGCAACATCTTTGACTCTGGCAGCTTA